>NC_071115.1:15261041-15565833 GCF_024256425.1 Clarias gariepinus
GCCATGACACTATAACCTCTCCTCCCAGCGAAGAAGCACTCGATTATGGTATGGAGAGGTTTGTGAACTCCCTCGTCAGAGGAGTCACACATTTTGGCAACATTAGACCTTATATTCTTTAAAGTTCCCAGGATTCAGGTAGAATTGTTCAATAAAACAAATATAAATTAATAATTTTATATATATTCTATAACAACATAAAGCACTGCTGACAAATAAAATTAGGTTAAATATTATTGTAAAATCCCTCCAGAGTTGAATCAATATAAGGACAGTTTCTTTTTTGCCTCCGAGCTTGTGTCTGTCAGTTTTTTTTTCATCATAATTGGTGTTGTGTATCATTTAGTGTAGTGTATTGATCAACCTGAACTAGTAGTGGATCAGCTGGCACACCAAACTGACCCATCCTAAAAGACCCTTTCTCTGAGATTAATCAAATGCTAAGAAAACATTATGAGATAATGGACTCAGAACAATTTGATTAGGGTCTGGAATGCTTTGCTTCTAAGGATAGAAATTGTATAGACACTTAAAAGAGATGCTATTGCTTGATGGATGGACTAAAGAAAAAGGACATTTTCTCTGCACAAGACTGGCACTGTTTACCCGTTACTAATTTCATTGTGCTTTTGTCTTCCTTTTGGGGACGGTTCTCCTCATTTGAATTTCTACTGCTCATTCACCTCAAAGGTCCCAATTTGGTAATGCAGTTACTCAAACCTATTAAATAATAAGCTCACCAATTCCCATAAAAATGGATTGAATGCAATAAATAGCATTAAATAGACTTCTATTCTTTTTACACAAATAATTTTTTTTACAAAGTGTTTTTTTGTCAATCATTTGTCAATCCCATCCAAAATCTTGCCCAGTCATGAGGTAAAATTTTTTGTTAAATGGCTTGTAAAAGTCTTGCAGTTGACGGACCACAGTCGGACGGATGTTAGGGTGTGTGCGTCCTTTGGTTTTGCCCAGGCAGTGGGGCTTGCTGTTGCTTGCTGGCTTTTTTAGGCATGGGAAGCCCTTGGCTGGGTTAAAGTGGAAATGTTTTTCTGTGATCAACCTCCTTAAGTTTAGGAAGTCCTGCACACGCTCCATTTCACCAGCTGGGTCAGTGATTAGCCGCTCACCGCTCACAAACAGCATCTGACTGAGTGGGAAAAACTGCAGCCAGCGCTTTAGGTGCCGGGCATACATACCAATCTGCAATGCACTCCATGTGGCATCAATCACGCCTGCTGTTGCATTCTTGAAGGTCAGGCTCTCAAAGGAGGGTATGTCTGGTTTCTTGGAACGCGTCTGTGTGTAGTCTGAGATGGCTCGTGTAACCGGGTCCCGCACCACCACAATCAGCTTAGTGTCCTTCGACATGGCATAGATGCGGCCTGGGACCTCCTTTGTCACAAAGTAGCTTGGGGTCTTTTCCATGGTGATTTGGCCCTCTATAGTTTTAGGCATCAGCTCTCTAGAAAACAAGACAATGGTGTTAGCAAAGGAAGACGAATGTTTTAAATATCAACTATCTATAAGCTATCCGCATTCTTCTGTCTTTGCCCTCAAGCTAGTTGCTGTCTCAGCAACAAGATGTAGTAGGTTAATCCGGGTCAGACCCTAGGGCAGTATCATTTGGAAATTAGTTTTTATGATCCATAACCAACTGCCATTTAGAGAAATCAGAGGCTCTATAAAGGATTGCCAACACACTGAACTGTGGGTTGAGATTAAGCAGAGGCAAAGACCTACAGAATGTGTACCATCTGTCTCATACAGAACCCAGAGTGGTGATAACACACCTCATTACTAGAGTTATATTAAGGCACAAAATAAAAAGAAAAACAAGTGTCCCTTTATGTTCATGTTAATTTAACTCATGTTCTTCAGCAGTTTTCATCAATGACATCATCTTTGGATCTCCACATGCGAAACAAATGAGCGAACTGGCTCACTGACAAATTTGACAATCCAGTGCCTAAATTTATTATTTTTTTTTTCAAATTTGTAAAATGCTGAAAATATACAGAATTTTGAAACCTACAGTTTCAACAGCTACTACAAAGATTTCAGTATTAAAAGTTGTTGATTCAAGGGAGCAATCAAAAACTCCTTTGAGATAAATGCAGTATTTCATTAGATCAAATCTCATGCATATCTGAGCCTGTGTAATAGTTCCTCCCTCGCTGGCACAGTCAGCAGGGTCAGCCTGGTCCTATAATTGGGAAACTAGCCCTTTAACTTTAGCCTGCATTCAGGGAATGGCTGATGCAGGCCAAGTGGGATTTGACAGAGTTAGGTGCTTTCCAGCATCAGATGGGTCCATGTGGTTTACGTGAAGGCAGAGGACTCCAGAGACAGACAATGAGTGAGAAAACACTTAACACCACGTCTGAGCAATATGATATTACACAGGGATATGTTAATATCATGATACACTTTTCTGATTTTGGTGTGTATTATCAAATTTCTGTCAGTGCTTTTTCACCTAAATTTTTTACTCACTGTAACAAGAAATTGATTAACATTTGAATCATATTTTGATTTATTTGTACCAATTTCACCCCATGTCTTTTTTTAATATTTTAGTTGTAAGTAAATATACAATGTAAAATCAGCAAGTGCTTTATTTTAGTGCATGTTTCAGGGATTTACTAAAAATTGTTCCTGGTTAATACAAAAGGATGGCATGGCACCACACAAAATACAGACATCAGTAGGCATGAAAAACATGATATCTAATCATTTAATGCAAGATTGGTGAGCAAGAGGAAATGAAAATGAAGGACTACATTAGGACTTCATGAGGTAAATGCACTGAATTGAGCTGAGTATTCCTGCTTAATCGAATACCACATTAAACGCAGCATGGTGTATATTCCCATGTAATCTTCTGAACCACTCCTCTCTCACACTCTCCCTATCTATCTCTCCTTGTCCAAAATCTCTCTAGACCATTATCATTATCACAGAGGCTGAAAAAAGCAGCAAGCTAATGAGAGAGGGGCATGTGGGAAAAGAGGCAGCAAATCAGCATCGCTGCAATTATTCTCCCCATCTCTTGGATACACAACCAGAGCGCCGGGGGCTGTTTCTGGCAGCCCGAGGGACTCAGAAACTTACTACAGATACAAATTTACACACAGTCCCCATGCAAAACAAACATGGATTAGAATTATGAAAAACATTTTTCCAAAAAGCCACCCTGAAGAAAAAATGTGATTCTCTTGAGATAATTTGCCTAACCTTGGAGTCATTTCCTAAAGTTGACCCTGAACTAGTGCAAGCTTAGTGAAAACTGAAGGACTTTCATCAGGGTTTTAGAGTCTTGGTGGCGGAGAAACTCTAGACATAAGCAATATTTTGAGCAAAAGTCAAAGTTTTAAATATATTTGCTGACTAAAAAAAAACATCATAGTGTGCAGCTTATTTGTAGTTGGATCATATCAGTTTTTGGAACTTGCAGGTGGTTCATGCTAATTTCTATGAAACTCCCTGAAATAGCACGATTTCAAGTGTTGGTCAAGAATTGCCAAAGTTCTAATAAGTTACGTGTTTTTCACTGTGAACTCCCCCTTGATCATTTGGTATTACCAGCTGTATGATTCCCAACCAACACAGCAATAATTCACTTGTGGAATTGGCACATAGTCCACTACATAACATGATAGAATGCTTTATTTGTACTATCAATGCAGTGCACTTAAATAGGGAGGATAAAGAGATTTGAGGGTTGGCTAAGTGCTTCTTTGCTAGCTAGCTATCTGAGACAAATTACATGAAATTTTACACCTCTGGATTTCAATGTTACACGACATCTATCATAGATCAGGGAGCCTGCCACATTTTGATAACAAATTGGTATATGATTTGTGGGCGTCGGCTCCCCGATGCCCACAAATTATTTACAACATCCTACTTTCGAGAGAAAGAGGGCAATTGCATACTGATTCTTCTCTCTTTCTCCAAAAACTCCCAAACTACCGTAAAATGTACTCATGTCCGTAAAAGCTGTGAAAATAAAGTCAGTTTTGTTCATTGCACTGTTAGCAATGTTTTTTTTGCTTATGGTGAGTTTAATGGTCAGAAAAGATGTTAAGGTGACTAGCTAACTTGTTAATTGCTACTGTGTATTGAGGCCCTATGTGATGACATCAAACTTCCTGTTCACACAACAAAACATAAAATTGACACCATGAGTTAAATGAAGCATATGATATGATAGGATATACAGTTATGTGTTTTATATATTGCATTTTCTTCATATACCCAAAATAGTTTATAAATTAAAATCACTAAACAAAGTATTATACAAGACAAGATAATAAAGATAACATTAGAATACACCTTAGGACCTGAATGTTCTAAGCACATTAGGACTTAAATGAATAACTATGAAAATGGCTTTTTATAAGAAAAACCATATAGCAATTCTTGATAAATCATAGGGGATTAAAGATAAAGCAGGTTTTGACAAGTCTTTACAATTCATAGCAGATTGTCATAGTTGATTGTCATAGCTATGTAAATTGTTACAACTTTTAGACAGTTTTCCACAGTGTCGAACAGTATGGCATGAGTTTTACATTGTTCGTCATGGAATCGCTTAGATGATTCATAACAACAGCTTAACATTTTTTAATAATCAAGCACCCAAGAACCAACAGGATTTTCATTTTAAGACATTTAATTTGCTCTATCAAACAGTTCAGGAAGGTGGTTAAAATTGTAAATCTTTTTGGATTTGATCAGAGAATTAAATGATGAGGGAATCAGGAGACTCAGAGCCAGGGTTCAACAAGAGAAGCTTTACCCTTTTATTGTGCACATCAGTTAACTTACCCAATGTAATCCAAACACAAGGTGTAAAACAACCATATTCATACCAGTCTTATAGTGAGGTATCAAGACATAAACCCAAGGCCAAAAAAAAGCAAAACAACAAAATACATATACATAAAATCATGTGAGCATAAGTAAAAAAAATCACACTAACATGGATTAAATCTTAATAATTGTGTCATATCTATATCAAATGGTATAAGAAATTAAAAGGAAATTCCTTAATGCGAACGCCTCTGTAGTCAGAAACATGGCCTAGATGGAGATCATCATTTATTAATGCCTACAGATTTTAAGTTATTTCAAGTGATTTGTTCAATTGAGAGATATTATTACGTTTATAGGATTATTTCTAAGGCTAATTATTTAAATACAATGAAACTATGTAAATCAGTGTAGAAAATGGTTGTTTGATTTATATGTCACAGGCTAGTGTTTGTACTAGCTTCGCTGCCAGATCAGCAAAACAAGCTATATGAGCACTCGCCAGAGGCTCCAACAATCTGTGCTTCCTTCCAAGCTTTCATTTTCTTCATAATGTTTCTATCCAAATTTAATTAGAGGTTGTCCAACCTCCTTGTCCATTTTTGTACCACAAATGGTAATGCATTCCATGTAAAAATGATGTTGTGAACACTAAAGGATTGATCAGTGTGGATCCGTTTACAGCAATCATTCCTTTTTACTGTCGTACCTAATTTGTATAGAACGTACAAAATCTCAACTCAGATGTTGCTTGTCTTTGTGTAGGTTTGTCGCATGCTAACATGATCTTAGGTGAATGCTTGACCTCACTTTCCCATAGGATATAAATCTAAAAGCAAGAGATTTTGGTGTGCATAGTTGTTGCAGATGTGTTGTGTCTTGGGTAGAGGTGAGGTATGTCTGCAGATCTAGATCCTGGCGTGCTAGTGTTTGAAGAGCTGTCTCCAAAACCTGTGTTTACATTGGCTGCTATCAGGTCACACGTTCAAAGGCTCAAGTAGGAGTCTTTAAGTGCGTTGAGTGTTTGCTGGTGTGAAGTTCACTCAGAATGCTCTAATGAGATGGTGAGTGAGTGGCAAAGCACTAATTTGCACCAGAATACAGTTCCTCTCTGGGTACTTATTATGCTAGCAGAGACCCATGGTAGTGATACACTAGTTCAAGAACAGCTTTATGTCCTTGAATATGTGAAGTGTTTTGTTGCTGTTTCAGCATGTTGCTTTAGGGTAAAACATAACCTGGTTGAGACACAATGCAATGGTGGTGCATAAAACAACCTGTGTGTGTGTGTGTGTGTGTGTGTGTGTGTGTGTGTGTGTGTGTGTGGTTGGACGAAATTCCTTTGAGAACATCTTTCTTTGTTAAACCACACAAGAGGTGACACAGGGTGGTGGTATGCAGCCACTTCAAAAAATCTGACAGTTTCTTCGGGACATGTTCCAGATTTGAATCAAAAACAATGTGGGATGATGTGGGCAGCTTATTTGTCTACATTATGTCACCTTTCCATTCGTATGAAACTCCTCATAGCATTTTCCACTGCTCCCACCTTTAGAAAACACCTCCTGTACAGTACGTAATGCCTTCATAGCAGTTTTGCTCATTTGTGCATAAAAGCACCATTTTAAAGCAAGGACCCTTAGCTGTGTTTTATATTAAAACTGTCTTGTGTACCATAATTAAATTGAAATTAAAAAGGGCTATTCGCTGCTTTTACTGGGATAATAATAATAATAGGAAAAACAGAGCAATAAACCAAGGACCATAAACTCAACTGCTGACAAAACATGCTAATGATGTGTAATTCTTGAAGTGGACTACTTGAAGAGGTTTCACAGCATTGAAGTGATTTTTTATGGACTTTATTAATAAATAAATTCCTTAAGGTATATTAATTATGTAAAGTATATCGATCTTCATCACAATTCAGTAAAGTAGGCTTAAGAGAAGCTGCTGATTTGTCATCATTCTGCCAAACTCATATGGACAACTTTTATTACATTATGGACAACGAATATTTCAAATGTTTCAAAACAGTCAAAACAGTCCCTAAGATCATATTACAATACTAATTTACATGTATATTTCATTGTCATTATCTTTTCGTATTTTCTTACAAACTTTTCCAAATTTCCCTACTGTCTAAAAAAGCAAAATTTTTCAAATGTAAAAGAAACCTTTGCATCATTCAACTTTCTTGGAAGGTGAGCCATATGTGAGGCAGATGGGGCAGTCCCTGTGATATTTACTCACTCACTCATCTATATAGACATTTTAAAATGGCACTAAACATTCTTTAAATATTTCCTGCTGGGATTTTAGTAGCTAAAAAAAATGTCCACCTTATGCTTACCAAAGAGTAGCCATGAAAAACAGAGGAAGTATTTAAAAATTCAACATTTTGCTGGGGTTAAAAGTCATTTACACAATCTACACATAACCAGGATCAAGTTTTTATACTTTTTTTTAACAAGTTTTATACTAGACGGCTTCCACAAAACAACATGATTAATATATCAGGCTGATCATTCTGAAGTCACAGAAAGAGTAGCTAATAGATTGAGTGTTAACTGCTACTATTCATGTTTGGAGGTTTTTGAATAACAGTGTGAATTATACAGAATTCCACGTTGATATTTTTTATTCATTATTATGATTTATTGAATAGTGCATTGGAACCATGGATAGGTGCCATGTTTGGTCTGTAGGCTGCCTGTTGAATAGGTTTGCTGTAGAGAGTTTAACAAGCACTTTATCTGTGAATCAATTGTGAAAAGTAGATTTCTTCTATGAATATGTTTAAGAATGAGAAACGTTCCACAGGTCTACCACTGTCTAGGATTTAGAAACTCATCTTGGGTCAAAGGTTTCCAGGGTTTTTTTTTTTCTCTCTTTTTTTTTCAAGTAAAAGATCATGCTGTGTTAGTCAAAAAACACTTTCACCCTCCTGAGCACATTTGCATACAAAGTGAAGGAAGAAACAACACAATTCACTCTAATTGCATGCTCTCTCTCGCCAGGGTTAATGTAGACCTTAGGGGCTCTGCCGCCTCCTTTTCACAGCCCGGCTGCTTCTGCTGAGCTCTCAATAGAGTCGCGCTCTCGATTTACTGCAAGCATCTGCTGCACTCTCACACACACATAGCGCTGCGTGTTTTAATATACTCTTCAGAAAATATGGCAACAAACAGCACTTATGTGTTGATTATTTTAAAGTATGGTACTTTGTCTAGGGGTACACTTAAACAAAAATGGGAGCACATTAAGACATCAATATGTATAATTGAAAAAGTAATTAGTGCATTGTTGACTAAAAAGTCATAAATGTCATGTCTGTTGCAGGAAAAACCCTGCTCTATCCAAAAGCCTCTACAGAAACACATGGCTGCCTTTATAATGTCGGACCCACAGTGCAAGTCTCGCTGAATGTATCCGCAGGGGGCACTGGCTCCTGACCACATGCTCCTTTCTCTGGACTTCTGTCTAAAGAACTATTCAGTGAGGCTTACTGGATAAATTCAGCCATCCATCCAACTGGTTCATCCTAGTGTGACCAGTGGGCCAACACCCTTGAATCCTCTACAGAGAGAGCTTAACAGGAGAGCATGGCATCCTTTCCTCAACTTTCTGAACATTTATGTTTGCAAGCAACATTACTGACTGCAGGTCAGGCGAAAAAGCGAGATGTTATTACAGGTCACGGGGTCACACAGGAGTTACAAGTGGTGTAGACTAACAATGAAAGCTGTGCTCTGAGCAGTCATTAGGGAGCTTTAATTGTGTGAGTTGCCAGTGGAGGTCAGGCAGCAGTGCATGGCCCTGACTAGATTTCCTCATACCGAGATGTTTTAATTAGACAGCAGAGTTGGTTTTGTGAATGGGATCATCATTAGAGCAGTGTGCCTGCTGCTGCCATGAACATACTGGCTTAAAAAATGATTGAGACATTCAAACCATTTATACCACATTTAATCCTGATCACAGAAATATCATCCAAAGCATAAGGCTCATTGTTCATTCCAGCTGTTTTAATCACACAATTAACAGTTACATACAGTATAGTTGAGAGCTCTTTGTTTAGCTCAGTATTCCTCATCTCTTTGGAGGGGAACAGAGACAGAAAGTATTCAGTTGTCTTTCTTCCAAAAATAGACTACTATGAAGCACTCTTTATAGTTGGATTCAGCACATGCTGAGAGCAAAGTGATTACTTCTTCTTCTCATCATACACAATAATCATTCAAGCACAAAAAAACTATTCCTCCAAATTGTGATTCATTCTATACTTAAGAAACGGGTAAAAGGTTGACCCTAGCCTTGGACTGATTCAGACAACTAATGCATACGACAGCCACTCAATGGACTGTAGTGAGTGGCTGTCTAGTAACCACACACTGCTATGCTTCATGAGAGATTCGAAAATCTCATTTAATGTATATAATTCTCATCTATATTTTATTTCATTTTTTCAAGAGTGAGTAAAAGTATTAGGGGGATAAACCTCAGCCTAACACATGATACGATATAATTTTGATTCCTAAGGCACAATCAGCTTTGAATAAGCTATAAAACCATACCATTCATCCTCTGCTCAAGATGTAAAGATAATTTGAAGAAATCCCACCATTAAAAAATTATGATAATAGGTTTTTCCCTCCTATTTTCTGGGGCATCACTTCAACAGTTCAATGGGTCTGCATATTTGATGTGGCACAGGTTTTACACTGGATGCCGTTCCTGACGCAGCTCCCCCAATTTATCTGGACTTTGAACATGGACAGTGAGAGATCTATATGATAGTCAGAGAGGATGATGATTTGTAGTAGATTATCAGAATGATAAACAAATAATTTTGCTAGACTCTATCATTTACGCATAAATTTAAAATATTTCATATTTTTTCATACTAGATAATTTTTTTAAGATAATAATTAATTTTTATTATCAGGTATACTTAAAATAATAAATTTAGGATTTCTGTGAAGTGACTAACTGACAGTACCCAGTATGGTTGTGCAAGAAAAATTGACCAAATGCTGCATTAAAACGTCCATGTGTTTGCATAGGCTCTGTTTGTTTTATGATTACAGAAGTTCAGTTTAGGTCTGATTCACCATTACCAGACTTTGCTCTGTGCGGGAAGAAATGTTCAGTGAGGAGTCAATTTGCAAACAACATGGTGTGTGTGAATGACCCTGTCTCTGTCAAAAAATATTTTTTTCTTTCTTAGGCTGCCAAAGCAGGATTTCCTGTACCTGCTGTGGCATTATATGTCAGTATCTTTACATATACATGGACTAACTACCGGACAAACGTGACTAACAATGAAAGGAGTGAGTGTACAAAATAAAGCACTGATCCCACAGACTTTAAAGGTAGCACAAAAGCATGATGAATCACCATGCTAGAAGTTTAAAGGTGAATCACCTGTACCTTTCTTGCATGACATCTTAAATGTCTTCATCAGAGAACAGGACAAGTCATAATGAAGGCTATTGTTACCTCACCATTACTGAACCTTTTCTGAAATATTTTTTTACTGTTATATACTGTAAGTGTGTGTTATACTGTATGTATAATGTAAATGAAATAGGCAACAAGTGCATTTAAAAATGTTAAATCCATCAACAATAATAATTAACTGCAAAATGATACTATAATGAAAAGTTTGTATTATTATTAACATTGGTAGTAGTAATAGTAGTATATTAAAGCAAGGCAATGTGCCCATTATTAATCCATGGGTATTAATCTGGAGTGGAGGTTTTGTCAGCATTGTACCCATATGTCCACTGTATTAAGTGCTTCATCTAATCCAAATTCATGAGGACACTTCTTTAGGACCAGTCATCATCATCATCATCATCATCATCATTGTCATCATTGGTGCTTCCACAAAATTACACTCACTTTCTTACTGATCGTCTATAATGCTTTATCCTGTGTACAGGATCATGGGGAAGCCTGGAGCCTATCCCAGGATATTTAGGACACGAGGCGGGGTACACCCTAAGCAGGGTGCTAATCCATGGCTGGGCACACAAACATCCACACACTCATTCACACACAACAGTCAATCTGGCAAAAACAAATTAGCCTAATCTGCATATCTTTGCAGGAGTACTTGGAGAGAACATGCAAACTCCATACACAGACCCGAGGTGGGAATTGAACCCGAACCCTGGAGGTGCAAGACGACTGTGTTCTCTACATCCTGAATTTGAAACAGTATTTCCTAATCTAGTGCAACCTCAAAAATAATGATACCAGACTGTACTGTTTAGTATGCATCATCACCAAGGAAAATGCAACTGGTTTCCAGTTTCCAGGTAAACCAATAAAGATACACACATTGATGCGACCATCCCACCGATAACGGGACGCACATATGAGCAGTTTTGCTCAAGAGGAAGTTTCACACTCACCTGTACCACTCGAGTCCTTTATCGTAGTTCCGGTCAAAGAAGTGCGGCTCCGCGCCCACAGCCCTGATGTCAGGGTGCACGCGCAGGAACTCAAGCAGCGCGCGCGTGCCGCCCTTCTTCACCCCGATGATGATGGCCTGTGGCAATTTCTTCATCTCCGTCCCGTTGTAGGCACCTGTCGCCGCTGTCTCTTCCTCCACAGCCCTTATTTCAGCCTTACTCTCATCCCACTCGTCTGCTCTGCTGTCCAGGTCGTTTTCGTTGTTTAACAAGTCCCTCGAGTGCGCTTTGGAGTAAACGTCCCTGAAGGGATCCACAGCGGTCTCCGGCTTCGTCCCTTTCCCGCCCGAGTCCACCGCGAACCTCGGCACGGAGGCGCAATAACCCACGCAGCAGTAAAGCATGTACACCCAAAGTGTCAGCATGATGCACGCGACCAGGAGTCTGTTCTTTCCCGTGTGAAACGAAACAGTGCAGGAGGTCTGACAAAACAGCAAGCTATACTCCATAAGAGCGCCGCTTACGCGTCAGCGTCCCGTTACGCATGGTACCGAACCTGTGTCTCCCTAACCCCCACAGAAATCCTTAAGACATGTGAACATTGCCTTAAGTCAGAGTGCATTCCCTGCGAGATGCTGAAGTCATGACATTTTAGGCTCTGAAGGAGTTGCAAGAAACTTGTTGTGTGTCTGTGTGTGTGTGTGAGAGACAGAGAGAGATGAAGTGTCCCGTTGCCTCCCCTGTTAATAAGTAGTGAGTGTGTAGAATGCCTGGCATCACAAACGCTCTGTTAGAGGGGGAGGAGTTATTTCACTCAGAATGACCAATCAGACCCGAGAACCAAACAATTCTTATTATCTCATTCCAATTAGTCATTCCTCACTTTTTTATTGAAAAAATAAATAAATAAAGTATGTACCTTCAATTAATAAGAAAAGTTTACTTTATATTTATTTACTCATTTCTTTTTTCAATTAAAATAATTCCCAGAGCTTGACACTCCTTTTAGGTATATCAGTTTTAAAGATGATGTGACGTCAGCAATCTTGGGGGCTATTTATCACTTAACACAATTCCTATTTGAATAATAATTTATTATTAAAATTGCTATTTTTGGATAGGAAATTCAGGACACAACGCAAGGTACGCCATTGATGGGGCGCCAATCCATCGCAAGGCATTCAAACCAGTATCATTCATAGTGACACACTACAGGCAATAAGGAAACATTAATCATATCTATTGTCTATGGACTGCGGGAGAAACCAGAGCACCTGGTGGAAACCCAAAAAACACAGAGAGAGCATGCACTCATGAATAAACACACAACACTGGAGGTGTGAGGGAACCATAAAACTATATAATAATGTTATAATTAGGGGCCACTCATTATGACAGCAGCCCTATGAAGGTGTAGGTTGTAAAGGGCCTTCTGGTTATTATTATCATGAGGGCTATTTTTGTCATTATTGTTATTTCAATGTCATTTTTCTTTTTTCACCTGTGGGCCTCTACCTAAATACTTAAATTGTAGGGTTCTTTATGTTTTACTTTAAATACTGAAAGCCCATCTCTTATTTTAACTTCACTTAGCTTATTAGTGTTAAGTCCCAAGTAAAGTATGTTAATGATGGACCAAGACTCAGCTAGCACAGAATCTCCTATTCTTTAACACATTAATAACTTTTCCAGATGTAGTCTTATAACCTTTACGTTTGATTCAATTTATAAAAAACATCAAGACATTGTGGTCCTTGTTTTTCTGGTAAAAGACAATCTGGTCCACTCAAAGGGCAAATTTAAGACATGCATATTCTGAACCTGTGGGTTTGCCACACTGTACATGTTCAAGATGTTCATTTCTTCTATATGAATCCACCTAATAATACAGTTCAATGATACTACAAAACTGGTTTAAGTGATGTGTGCATGTGTCTGTGTGTGTGCGTGCGTGTGTGTGCGGGTGGGTGTATTCATATGGCAAGGAAACTCTAGTACCTCTGATGTACCACAGGATTACCACAGAGCTGATTACTACAGAGCCGCTATATTAGAGTTTTAGCAGAATTGCTCTGACACTGCCTGCTAATCCATTTGTGTGTGTGCGTGTGTGTGTGTTGTTCCACTTGGGTTAGCATGATGTCATGAAGGGAGAGATACTCTATTATATTATTATTATATTATTATTTTTTAATGAAAACCTACTGAGCAACTCTTGCTTAAATCACCCATGTTACACATGCAACTCTGAGCTCATAGCATTTATTACAACGTTCCAACCTCTCTGGACTCTGTCATAGACTCATTCCTTTATCGTTTGCAATAATTATGTGACGTATTCATTTAAAAGTGTTAGATGTGAAAAATACTGTATCACAAGTGATGAAGTGAGTGAAAGACAGATGGATACAATGGGGTGAGAATATATTCCTTGTGACTTTAATCATCAATGGTTGGTTTCTCACGTGTGCCCTTTTGGTTGGTTTTGACTGACACATCAAAGTGACATAGAGATGGGGAGGAAGAGACACTGAAGTAGAAATCAAAGACACCTGAGGGGAAAGAGTAAGTGCAGACATCCAGACTACTGAGCGGAAGACCATATGAGCAGATTAGTGTTGTGCGTTATGCTTTGCGATGCATAGAAACTGCCCCCATCCTACGCACACACATACTCGAACACACATTTTTTCATAGGGAAGCAGCCTGTTTGTTTTCAAAGGGACTTCAGGGAAGTTTTGGGTGACACATCAAAGAGAAGATTGGTCCTGAATATCTTCTATAATGAGATGTTACTGTTACTGTACCTCATTATAGTCTATTAGCCTCTTATGATCAGAAAATTCCTTATACTGTACAATGCTCTACACCATTCATATGAATCTTCTTAGTATTTTACTTATGGTGCAGGGCTTCATAGGACCTATACATTTACTGCAGTTTTAAATTTGATTCTCATCCCTTTTTATAAATACAATTCAATATGCATAACAATAACAGTGCAATAGTGCTTATTTTTAAAATAAATGTGTCACCTTTACAATGACCACGATTTTAGAGTCATTTAGATTTAAAATAGATTTAAAAAAATGATTGAGGGATGTGTAAAAAATATTTTTTTAGGTATGTCCAATCAAACCGTCATCACTAAGCAATGGTTGTCCACAGTGCCCTATGACTTTATTGCAGGTAGTCACATTGCTTTTATGGAAGTAATGTAGAAGACTCAAGATTTCTGGCAGCTTACAGGTACACATATCCACACTCAGACATCCTATCATTCACTACGGCTAATTTGGAAATGCCAGTCAGCCAACGACATGTGTCTTTGGATTGTGGAAGGAAACCCAGAGGGACCCACAGGAAAGTCATCAAGCATGAGGAGAACATGCAAACTCCATGCACACAGACTGGAGACAAGATTCGAAACCCCCAACACTGAAGACGTTAAGGTTAGGGGTAGCACAGTGTTTAAGGCATTGGACTATGGTTTGGAAGGTCCGAACCCCACAACCACCATGTTGGGCTGTTGGGCTCTTGAGCAAGGCCCTTAACCCTCAAATGCTCAGATGTATAATGAGATTTAAAAAAAATGTAAGTCACTCTGGATAAGGGTGTTTCCCAAATGCCTAAGATGTAATGTAAATGGAGGTTCAAGGTGATTGTGTTAAATGCTAAGCCACCATGCTGCCTTTTAACTACTTAATGGTCAATTTATTGAAAACTTTAAAATCACATAAATTGGAACATCTGAATGGGGAAAAAAACTATGCTGAACTCAGGATGTATTGTAATATATTGTAATGTAACATATTACGTAACTGCTTTAAATACATTTAAAATTTTATTATTACTGTAGATAAAAAAATTAACTGATTAAATTTATAACACTGAGTTTGCTGATTTGCAAAAATAAACACATGAGATTATGATCACTAATGTTAATTGGCTGACTAGCTGTTAACAAAACACAGGCTCCAATACACAATGTTTTTTCCACACTTTGTATTTTATTTACAGTAGGTCCATAGGTCCATGTAAAGTCAAATGCAGCATTAGTTTGCCAGCAAGAGTAAATATGTTAATGCATTATCAGCACCACACTGTTTATTTAGGCCATAAAGAAATTAACAGATGTAGGCATTTCAGCGACAAGTTAATACAGTTATATAAAAGGTGTTCAAGTCAATCCAGGACTTTTTTGTGTGAAGAATAACAGACCACAGTTATGAGGGTAAAAATTACCTTTATTTCCCAAAACATTCTCCGACTACACTAATCTAAGTGTTTCAATAGTGATTGTATACCATCAAGGGAGAAAGTTTTCACAGTACACCAGAGCAATGATCAGACTGCCTGCATCACACCATCATACACTGGCCTTCCACAAACTACTTTAATCCAAACATCCAAACATGTGGTAAATCTCAATCTGTTTTATGCCTTAATTTACAGGAAATATTATCAGAAGTCCCTGTTTGATTTGAACGACCCTTGTAGTTGCAGTTTTGTATACCTCTATTGCCTGCAGTTATATTCACAACGAATTATTAATTAGAGTCAAACATGAGGTAGTGAAGTGTGTTAAACAGTGACAGCCTTAATGACTTAAGATTTTTACCCAAAAAATAGGACTGATAACGATGCAAAAAAAATAAAAAGAAAGTTATACTCTATTCACAAATTGATACTCCTCAGGTCCTGATAGTACCTCATCTATTTTGAGGGCATTAGTACCTGATTTTTCCCTGTCATGATTCCCATCAAACTAAAAGCATGTATATCTTACAGTACATGCTTGAGAATTTAGCTGTACTGCATACCCCCCTTTATTCAAAACAATGGAATAGAAAAAAAATCCAGATGTGATCCATCTCATGGTGTGCAACAGTGCTGCTTTTGCAAAATTGGCTTTAAACCTCTGCAATGTCTCAAAAGTCGATGTTTTTGTACCCTTTTAGGGTCATGTGTAAACACTTTTTTTTTTATCATCAGACGCACACATTTCTGGATAGTTTGGGCTGAGTTTTTTAATGGCTCATTTTTACCCAACATGGAAAAAGCAACTTAGTATGACACATCTGCCAAGACTGAAAAAATATAAAGTGTCACTTATTTTAAGAGTGATATGTCGATTCACTGTAAAATAAATGCTCTATGAATAACCATATGGCCGTTTCATATTTTAGCAATGTTACAGTATTTGAAGGCTGTGTCTAAAATAAGGCAATAATTGTTTCTGTTCTGTTTCATGTCATGGAATACTCCTCTCGTGTGTTGGGAGGATTCAACTCTGACAGATTCAAGAATAAATGGCTTTATAAAACCACAGATGCAAAGCACCCATCACATTATGAAATGCACTTAAGAGCAATAAACATGAAAAAAGGAGGGAAAGTTTTGTAGCGAATATTAAGGGTAGAATCATCACAGATATTTTCTGCCTGTCTCGTACCATACAGTACGTATATGCTGAATGCTTAACCTGACTAGCAGGGAGGAAAGGAGTGAGGAACCACAGGGAACAATGAACATTCAGTTCAGCCTTGGCTTTGATTCACCATCTACTTTCACTACACTGTAATAATATTATTTCAAAATAATCAACATTTCAACTTAATCAGCATTTGGCCTCAGATGAGAATTACGATGAGTGCTTAGCCATCACATTGTACCCCTGACTCTGATAATTATGTCTGATTGCATTAATTGCTTGAATTCTTCCATGAAAATCAGATGGAATTATGTTTGATTAATTGGAGTATCATTTGATGGATTGCTCTGGATTCATGTGACTGTTTCATAAATAAGTCCAGTGTTTTTCTCTCAAGTGCATGCACACTCAGACAAGAACATAGTTCCAACTTACCCTCATAATGAATGATTGCTATTAACATGTTGTTTTTCCAGGTTAAGGTTTAGTACATCTCCTGCTTCACTGATGCAAAGCACCTTGACCTATTGTGGATGTTCCCGTAGGTCAGCAAACCTAATGACACAGGTTATTTGAATGTTGTCATTTTTGCTCAATTGTCTGTTAATTATCTCTAGTTTTATCAAGGGATGCATATAAAACATTTTATTTTGATCTAAAATACAATGTCTGTCTGAATCCCAAAGCAAACCCCTTCTAACTGATGTTGCTCACTGAAAGAATCGTTCTTCCCCTCAGGTCAGGTAGAGGCAGAGCATGATGAGAGGCTTCCTCAAATTACAGCCACCGTAAACCTTTAATGGAGTTCATCCAGAGGCTGAGGAAAATAAGGTCATCCGTTAAAGCACCCGATGGATATTCCGACCTGCATTCCTAATGACAAACGTCAAGAGGGCTATAAGTTGATTATTACTTTTGTTAGTGCCCTTGAGCACGACAGCCTTAACATGCAACTTTTTTTGGGCTTAAGGTCTGCAATACTTTTGATACTACCTGATCTACAGTTCAAGATGTACGGACATTGCCAAGAGCGAGTAATGTAATGATCTTATGATTAGCAAATAAAGTAGGAGAAAGAAAGGTACAATTAATCTACTGGTCATGCTGAATCTATTAGAGTCTCTGATCCGTGTGGCATCCAGGAGAAAATACAAAGCAACAGTACCAGATTCACAGCGGAAAACTTTTACAGTGTATGAATGTACTATATCTTGTACTTTGATTGCAGATTTTACTGCAGTCAAACTCTGAGCCATCTGAAGCAAGCTATTAAAATAACACTACTATAAGTCTCTTCCAAGGACTGTTCCTGAGACTCTATTCCTGCAACTAGGCTATAGATCTTAAGATTAAATTTCTTACAGAATCTGCCAACACGACAGATCAGTAGTAAATTTCACCACCAACAATGGCCTGGAGTTACACTGTTATGCAGCCGCTTCATGAATTCGAGACTGATTTGTAATGTTTTTCTTCAGAAGTTTGTAGATGAGGCAGCATGGTTTCTTCAAGGACTCTGGCCTTGACGTTCAGTTCTACTGAAACTCTCCCACCCACATATAAAACTCAGCTTCCAACTATGAAGAGAAAAACAGAGTATCAGAATGAAATATACTGTACATCAAAGTTCCATGAAAGAAAAAGAAACGATAATTGCAAAGCATGTCCATGTCTGGTATGAGGAGCATAATGATCCTTTTTCTTTTTTTCAGTGGCAATCAAGTTCGGCACACTGAATTTAGCGTAACAGTGTCTTTTCATTAGATTCACTAGCTTTTTCATTTCATAACTACTGTTTCATTATACATAGAGTGTATAAGTACTTTTTAAATCTTTTTAAGTCCTTGTGCATCAATAGCAATACTGCCTCTGTTAAGCCAACATGGCAGTTCAGTTGAAATCAGCTATCAAAATGAAAAATCATATTCACCCAAAACACAATAAAACATAATTCTTCACATTATGAGCAGACAAACGGTCTGACTATACATTTGATCTTGTCATGTTTCATGTGGTTTAGTGAATAGCTTCATTCTTATGCGGCTCTGCCACAGTCTAAAATGATGTATAATCCCTGTCTTTTCATCCTCATAGATGTAAACAACTTTTCAAGTCACAATTTTGCTCACACATCTGCATGCTAACCTCGACTCTCACACCTTTGTCACACATGCAGGTACACAGGAGAGTGTTACGAGCAGACAAACACGATGAGCACATTATCCCATGTGTGTGTGTGTGTGTGTGTGTGACAGAGAGCGAGATCTGTTGTACCTGTGTCAAGAGATGCACAGAAACAAGGATGAGACCACAAAGTCTGTACGTAGTTTCCAAGCATTATTATACCAAATTAATATCCAAATTAATAAATATATTTTATTAAAACATTAACACCAGAGGCCTAATGGATTCTTTAGGTAGAACTCCTTTCAGAGACGTTTCCAAAATTGAACTGCTTTAAAGAGCTTTTTTTCCCCTTGAGGAGTCATTTGTAGAATAGTTAAAGCCAGTTGGAAAACAATTCAGCTACACATTGCCTTTAAATAGGGAAATTCTCATTGACTAGAGTGGAATAGTAATTATTTTCTAATTAAATATATTATTGAAGCCTAAAAGCTAGACAGAAGAACCACACTATGTAAAAACAACTGCATAATAAGCAGCAAAGTTACATGTTTGTAGAATCGCAGACTTTCATCTCTGTGCCACACTCTGTTTACAAGAGAAGCAACTATTAATACTTTATTATTATCTTCTCAGATAATCATAATGCACAAGTTGCCGAATAGTTTAAACATTTTCAGGGTTTAAGCTTGTTGAAGGTTTTCCTGATCTCTTGTTGTTTCCAGTGATGTTCTTTAACTCTTTAAACATGCGTTTACTTGCCAAAGATGTCTGTGTGGCAGATTTGCCCATTTTTACACAGAATGTCACGTTTGCTATTTGTTCCAACTTGCTGTCCATGATCGTGGTCAGAACAGCACCAGCTGCACAGCTCCCGATGTACACAGGACTATGTTTTTGGCACACTGACTTGGTTATTGCTCTCTGTGACTGGGTGTACAGCCTTGCGCTGCCATGTTTGGGCGTGTTACAAAACTAGTCTAGAAACTTTTTCATACCACCTCATATGAAGTCAGAATACAGTTCAATATAGTAATACAATAAACTGAAAGCAAATCTGAACTTATAATAGACTGTACTTAATTGATATTTTCTTGTGTCTAGAATTAGTGTATCTGGGGTTCCCTGCTCTAACAGCTCAGAACTTGTGTTTTGGGTCATGTAAACAACTGTAACTAACTGGTGCGGCTTGACTCAGGACTACTACAGTATCAGTTCAGTCTCCCAGACCTGTGTTTAGTGCCCTAAGGTGTTAAGCCATGATTATATGCAATTACAGCCACGTCGGAACAGCCCTCACAGTTTAGGGGTGTAGCAGATCCCTGTCTAAGAAGGACCAACGTTTTCATTAGGTCTAGTCTCAGGATAGTATTGTGGCTCCACTGCTGCAGGGAAATAACCAGCAGTGTGACATCTCATCCTCTGCTTCTAAAAGCCATTAAATCTGTACAGGCATATGCCAGGACAAAGCCTGACTGTTTTATGAACAAGCTGGAACTAGTACTTTCGGCTCATTTTATACATAACGAATTTTTATAACGCAATGTGTTACGACATACTGAATTAAATGCAGGGAAGCCTGAAGTATTTTAATATTGAATTGTACAAAAAAACTTGTATTATCAGAAATGCAGATTTTCCAGTAAGGGAATCCAGCACTTTCTATTTTAGTGTGCCAATGTACAAGAGTGACACAACTTCTGGTGCAATTGCACAAAACTAAACACACACACACACACACACAACTGAAATCAATAAGCCTAAGGCGTGAAATATTCCAGCATTTCATAATCATTTGTTCATGAAGTTGTGAGTCGTTGCTATTTAATGTCACATACACGTAACATTCAATTTAATAGGAACACCTGTAAACTTGCTTGATTTTGCAGTTTTTTTAATCAGCCAATCATGTGACAGCAGCAGAATGCATAGAAGCATATACAGTGCAGTAGGTACAGGTCCAGAGTTCACATCAAACTCAGACTTATTTATTTATTTATTTTATTTATTAATTATCTATTCATTTCCCATTGCACTGCTCCCACATGAATGACTAATTAGATAACTATATTGATGTGTTAGGTGTACAGTTGTTCCTAATAAACTGGACAATAAGTGTACATTTTCAGAACCAGAAGCTGACTCACAATTTTAGATGAAATTGCCCCTAAAACAGTTTTGCTCATTAATCCGAAGGATATTACAATATATCTTTGGATATTGCAGTGTTTCTCAAGTTCATACATAACTTCTGCCCACTATGATTGCCAAAATAATTCTGATATATTTCCCTGTAGAGGAAAAAGGAAAACATATTTATTCCAACAGTAAGGGGCTGAGGGTGTGCTGTTACGTTCAGTTAAAAGTGATAATTGTTCTTCGCGGCGGCACGGTGGTGTAGAGTTAGCACTGTGGCCTCGTTCCTCCATGGTTGAGGTTTCCTCCGGGTGCTTAAGTTTTAGTACAAAACCACATCATACAAATGACAGTGGTTGGATAAAAGAGGCACCATATTAAAGTGCTGTGAAAATTTATTGCAGGGAAGTCAAGAGGTCACTGACAAAATCCAGCTCAGGTATCTATTCCTCACCGCAGAGATCAGGCTTATAGAATAGCAGCTTCGTTAGCTGTACAGAAGGACGTCTTGATCCCGACTGGACAGGCACAAGGGGAACCAAACGAAATTTATCATTCATCAAATGTGCAAATGAAGATGTGAAACACTTAGATAATTCAGTTGAAACAGCAGGAAACCCTCAGTTGTTATTTATTCTAATGCCATTTGCTCTTGTCAGTTACTCCATATGGACCTTCATCACAGGGGTTAATGAATAATAAAGCATTACTTGTACTGCTGATTAGGCAACATATTCACATTTAGAGCAGAGCAGATACAATATGCTATTTTGCTCTTTGACCTCTTTGCCTCTTGCATTCTTTTCTCCTCTTGCAAGGAGAATGGGATGATGGAGAGACTTTCTCCAGGAAGCTCAGCAGCAGGGGTCTGTTTCACAGAGCACAGATGTCAAGTATTGTAAGTAGTATTGATTTAAAGGAGCCAGGAGAGGTTCAGAAGCTGCAGGTTACATAGCAAAAAGGTCTCTATATGGAGCTGTAAGGCATGTAAGACACTAAAAAGCCATATTGCTGCTTGGCTAAGCTTAGCGTCTGAACTAATGAAAAATAATGTTGCGACTGGGTCAAAGGGGCAAGATCAAGGCTCTGAGATTCTCCTCTCCTTTTCCAGCGTCTCAGATTAATGAGGTCTGAATGGTCCGAGCAGTGACGAGCCATTTTTCAGTATCACTTACTTAAGAGGGTCACTGAGCCCTTAGGCCATGGGGTGCTGTCCACCTGTTGTCTCATTAGGTCCTAATAGACTGCACAACAACTAGCCAGGGCGCACCACTGGTTTGAACAAGGGTCATCTTACCAAGTTTAAGTCATTTGTGATGAATGGTTTTGTAACTATACGGCTAAAGTTATAAAAATTTTAACACAGCTACCTGAATGTTAAAATTTCATGTGTGCAGGCTTTAGCTTATCTGTGTGTATGTGTGTGTTTGTGTGTTTGAATGAGTGTAGTCATACTCAACAGTCTGTCCTGCTGTGTGATTAACAGACAGTATTGTTATGTCCTGTAGCTGACTGAGAAACTCTTCCTGGCCTTAGTTTTCCATCTTGAAGAATGTCTGCACTTTGCTTCGACACCTCCAGCTAATTGTCCACACTTTGGAATTTCTAGCCAGAAAATTGATTTGCATGGTAAGCAAGGCTTACATGATGTGCATTGAATGAATACAAAATCAAATGAAACATTTTAAATTGTAAAATGTATTTAACTAGCTTTCACTACTGTATTAATCAGCCTGACTTCACTAAGTTTTTTGAGCTTTGAGTATATATATATATATATATATATATATATATATATATATATATATATATATAAAGAGAGAGAGAAAGAGTCTTTTCCTTCTTTTTTCAAAACCTTTTAAGCAGTCATGAAAATATTAATGTAAATACAAAAAAAGCATCATTGTTTTCGAAGTAAAAGTAGCCGTTGGCTTAAATCAGCTCCCCTTTTAAAGCATTCACTGAAACTAAAGCGATTTCTTCCCTGTTCACTTTCCCTCAGTGGTTGCACTATAAAATATTCATGCAATACTTATTGCTTACACATAGCCACATTAAAAAGCTGCGTTAATTAGATTCTATAAATGATTCCAAATTTATAAAAACATTATTAATTAATTGCAAATTGCATATATATGTAACATTATACACATGTAAATATAATATGTTAATAGTTAAGTTGCCAGAATGTGATAGCAGGGAGTTAAATAAAGCAGTACATGAAAATAAATAAATAAATTTATTCTATGAGGGCATTCAAGTAAAACCAGGACTTAAGATTAAATTTCTCATTATTGAAGGCATAAAACTGATCATACTGGCATAAGCACAGTATGGTGATGAGACTCTTAGCCACAGTTAAACATTTCAATGGTGCTTTCAAACTTTTTTTATAGAAAGCTGTATGCCTGTGAATAACGTTCCCAGCTGAGGTGGCTTGAAGCCCACTGTAGTCGTTCTGTGAACATTAAATTGACTGAAATTGACGGGATAACTTCTTACTAACTTGTGGAAAGGATACATCTGTCTGTGGGAACTGTACATACAATCATTCATAAACACCACTTACATATTACAGAAACTTATCTGGAAGTTATTGCCACATCCACTGGACAGGCCTGACCTTGCTGGCCATTTCCACATGTTTGGGCCATAACAGGGTTTCCTGTTAGGCCAGCATTCCAGATGTAAAGCAGGTAGTTCGATCATGGCTCTGGTGTACTGAGAAAAATTACTTATCTTTTTCCAAGCACTAGTAAAGGTGCATTAGTGTATCAGGGAATTATATAGAGAAATAAAGGTAGTTTTTACTCACATAATTGAGTTCTTTTATTCTGCACAATCAAAAGTCCCATTTCGATTCGAAAGCCCTCTGTGCATTATCAAATCAGATGTGGTATAAGCGCAATTTCTTCATGTTATAGTATCATATCATTTTGATCAAGATGACTTTTTATATTAGCTGAAAGGAAAATGTGGTGTTGCAATGAACCTAAACCACAAACTTACCTCCAAACTTCCCAGAACAGCAATCTGCCAGACCTTCACTCCCACCGCAGCCCCAACTTATGGAACCTCTCTCTCCTCTCTTTGCAGAATTTTCCAACCTGACCACTGATAAGATCCAGCACATTATCTTGTCCTCCAATCCTACCACCTGTTCATTAGACCCAATCCCTTCCACAATGTTTCAGGCCATCTCACAAGACCTACTCGCCTTCATCACAACCATCATAAACCATTCTACAGTATATCAACTGGTCATGTTCATGCTGCATTTAAGAAAAGTAAGTGTTACTCCCTTCCTTAAAGAACCCTGCCTAAATCCAGTGGACATCAGTAACTATTTCCCAGCATTATTTCTTACTTTTCTTTCTAAAATTTTTAAACGCACTGTTTACAATCGAATGTCTTTCTGTCTCACGCAGAACAACTTTAACGATCCCAACTATTTCAGATTTAAAGTAGCTCATTCCACAGAGACTGCCCTTCTGCCTGTCACTGAGAAGCTCTAGGCTGCTAGATCAGCTAAACTGTCATCTTTCCTCGTCCTCCTGAGTATCTCAGCTGCGTTTGACACTGTGAACCACAAGATTCTCTTGTCTATCCTTACAAGCCTTGAAATCTGGGGCAGGGCATGGCAATGATTTGCTTCCTACCTAAAAGATATGTCATATGAGGTGACATGGAGGGGATCCACAACTTCTCCACGCAGACCCCACTGGTGTCCCTGAAGGCTTAGTACTTGGTCCTCTTCTGTTCTTCCTCTTTACCCTGTCTCTTGTGAGGTCATATCCCTGCATGGCTTTTCATACGATTGTTATCCAGATGACGTGCAAATCATTCTCTCCTTTCCCCCCTCGGACACTCAGGTTTCCACCCGGATCTCAGCATGTCTGGAAGACATCTCATCCTGGATGACAAATCATCTTGGTAAAACTGAACTGCTGTTTTATCCCAGGTGATTCATCCCCTTTCAAGACCTTGTGACTTCCCTGGACAACAATCGAATCCCTCCTTCAGTCGCTGCCCACAATCTTGGGGTAACTCTGGACAATTAACTGTTATTTCGCCCACACATTGCTAACCTAAACTGCTCTTGTCAATTTCTTCTTTATAACATCAGAATAATTTGCCCATTTCTTTCCACATAGACTACTCAGGTGCTTGTTCTGTCACTTGTTATTTTGTGACTGGACTTCTGCAACTCATTCCTGGCAGGTCTGACATTCATCCTCTCCAGCTGATCCAGAATGCGACTGTATGTCTCGTTTTCAACCTTCCCAAGTTCTCCCACACCACACCACTTCTCCACTCCGCTGCCCGCATCAAATTCAAAACACTTATGCTTGCTTACAAAGCTAAAAAAGGGGCCACCACTTACTATCCTCTCAGCCCTAATCACATCCCGCACCGCACCACGTTCCCTTCAATCCTCCAGCACTGCTTGGCTGGTCCCACCATCTGTCGGAGATTGAGGAAGACATAAATCTAGACTGTTTTCTGTTCTGGCACTTAGGTGGTGGAATGAACTTCCTCTAGATATCTGTACAGCTGGGTCACTTGCAATCTTCAAACGATGACTTAAGACGTATCTGTTCCTTCAATATTTGGGTTAATCTCCTCCCAACAATGTTTGACTGATGGTACTTAGTTAGTAACCTAGTAACCCAGTGTAAGGATCTATCCAACGATGGAAAGAGCATCTGCCAACCATCTAAACGTAAATGTTACATGATTTTGACAAATGCTGAAAAAACCATTATATGTTTAAAATGCTTATATACTTTATTTGCAATTGTTTATTTTAAGGTCCTAAATGAAGGGGACTGTAAAGGTTTTATTCAATCATTTTTGGTCAGTCATCTTTCGGCTGCTCCCATCAAGGGGTCAATACACAGTGGACCATCTGATCCACACAACAACTTCGCACATGATTTACACAGGATGCCCTTACTGCCACAAACCTCCCATTTTAACTAGTCAGTGGCTGGTGTTTGGATAGGAATAGAACCAGTGCCTTCTGTATAGCGGGCAAGGAACCTATAATGGAGCCAGCATTTATTCATTGATCTAGCATTTATCAGATGTGTCAGAGTATTTTGTTATTGTATCCTATGCTACCCATGTATACAGCATGGTCAAAAGCCAAATGAACTATGACTAGGTAAGAGTTAAAGAAGAATATAAACATTATTTCAATTCTCAACATTTTGCCACGTCCAAGAAATTTAATGTTCAAAATAAATTTTGTTTCTTAAATAAAGAATACTGAAGGCATATGTCTAAACACATCACTTTGAACACGAAAAAAAAGAAAGGTCAGAGTACTTTCCCCTGCGGTATAGTGGAAGCGTTACGTAATTAAGGCAATAGTTCCACCTAGTGGAAAGCTGAGGTTTAGACAACGTGTTAACAGTTTAATAATAATTGCATTGCTTAATGACAATGGTGTTACAAACATCACCATAAAACGACAAGACAAATAAAGTGCACCAGCGAAAGGTGTCTGAACAGTACAATTTCTTCAATTTTCGATTCCCACCTTCAATCTGTGTGCATGGAGTTCGCATGTTCCCCCTGTGATTGGTGGGTTTCCTCCGGGTGATCTGGTTTCCTCCCCCAGTCCAAAGACATGCAGATTAGGTTCATTGGCATTTCCAAATTGCCCTTTATGTGTGTGTGTTGCTATGCGATTGATTGGCAAAACAACTTGGCACAGGTTTTACGCCAGGTGCCCTTTCTGACGCAGGCCTCCCATTTTACCCAGGCATGTGACCGGCAATGCATCCAGTGACTGGGGTTTGGGCAACGGGTGGGAATCGATATTAAAATAATAATAATAATAATAATAATAATAATAATAATAATAATAATAATAACCACTAGATGGCAGTGTGGTCGCTGGAGCCGCAGAAGCGACTCTGGTGGTGGCTTCACCTTGTGTAATTTTTCATCCTACTTTATCAGTTGTACTCATGTTTCAGCTAGATAAGCTTAAACCGATTCTTCATCATGCCGTAACTCTGACATTCTCTTCACATGCAAACCTGCAACAGGAAAAGATTTTAAGATTACAGTTGCAGTTCGACGCAGTTGTGTGTCTAGAACGGGATTAAAATCTGTGATGGGGGAAAAACTACCTTTCCCATAGTGCACCGGGACGCAGCGGCGGTTTGACGTTTTACGCTGCCGCTTTGGCCATCGTGGAGAATTGCCCAGCATCTCCTGACGGGGAGCAGCCTAACGCAGAGGAAAATGCACTGAAATCCATCGTTTGTGGTTTCCCTCCGCTGGCAATGAAAGAGAAGGACTGGGACAATGTAGCTGTCGCCGTGAGCCGTGCCGGAATACGGGCCATTATTATGTACAAGAGAAATGCGGAATCTCTTTAACTGGAGCTGTTAACCCAGAGAGAGAGAGAGAGAGAGAGAGAGAAATACTAACATATACACACACTGTATAGAAAATGAAGAAACAATTCAACCGAATGCGACAGCTCGCCAACCAGACTGTTGGCAGGTAAGAACGATTTCTTTATAGCTTTATAGCGTTTTTCTCGTTACATAAGGGAAAATGATTGTGGTTGGGATTTGGTTCAACTTCAAACAGGAACCGGTCTTTTTTATATTCACGTTGACGCCGGTGTTAGTGATTACGCAATGCCGGAGCCGGAGCGCGCATCACCGCTGCTCTGATGAGTGTGTTTTCCGTGTTTGTGTTTTCCTGGCTGTTTGAGATTCTGCAGATGCGTAGTGACCCCAGAGATCCAGAAAGCACCTTTTTAAAAGCATGTAACACAATACACACATCTTCCAGGCTACAGTTCTACCGAGCCATAAAGCCGTAATGCGCTCGGCGTCAGCTGTCCTCCATCTGATGCAGACGGACGCAGTGGATGCGACGTGCGGCAGGGTTGCCAGATAGTTGCTTCCCTTCCCACTTTATACCTTACTCCAACGCAAAGCAGATTGATACCAACTGAGAGAAGTCTGACTAACTAGAACGATATCTGCTCCACTGCGTTACGTTGTAGCTCCTTGCATGCGTATTAATAGTTCATTTGTGGAGGTGGTTATGGTCAATCTGGCAACACTGGCTACAGGGGAGAAAATGGAAGAGACGCAACGTTTCCATCACATCACGCAGTCAGTTAGTGTTGAAGATAAAGGAGGGGTCGGGTAGCCTCCAGAACGTCCATCAGCATAGTGTCTCAGGTTTTTTAGGTCATGTTTCGTTTAAGTGTTTAAACATGAAAAAGAGATGTGACGTAATAAAGGAATCACAGCCTTGATGAAACTGCTCAAGGCTGCAGCATCCTTTTAACGTCCCCATCAGTTGTGCACTGTAATTTGTTTTCATACTGTAATTTGTTCATATGGACCATGCATCAGTGCTGTGGTGTTTGATCCTTCCTTGTTTGGATTGTGTTTCACACCTCCCCCGCCTGAGCTGTGGAAAAGGAGGAAGCTTTCTGTGCAGGATGAGGTGCGTGGGACCAGGTGTGCTCTGCTTCAGGCTCTGGCATGCTGAGAGATTATGCCACACAGCATTGTGGGTCATGATCTGAACACCCTTCTGTGCATGAGCCGGGTGGTCAAATGGCAGAACCTTTTTTTTTTTTTTTTGGTATGTATCTTGATCCTACATTAGTATTCTCTCCGTCTCTGTCGGCTGTGTCCGGGGAGCGATGGCATTGGCCCGCTGGGGCACTCTGTTCACAGCAGCACAGTAATGAGCAACAACATGTTCTTTAAACAGCAAACTGACCAGTCTCATTAATAAAAAGGTTAAGACTGGGAGAGCTGAGATTAGTGTGGGAATTAGAGCTGGTGTTGCCCTTTTACTGCATGTCACTGACACACAGACATTTCTTCATAAGGACTATTTATATATGACTGACACACATCCGTGCCCTTTGCATATGTGACCTTGAGCTGTAGCAAATAAGATGAATTATATATAGTCAGCTCCAGATTACTGGCCCCGGGGTAAAAGAGCAGGATAGGTTAGGGCCATAGGTTAGGGACAATTTTGTTTAATTTATGAGCAAATAAATGTAATTTAGTTCAGTTAAAGTTAGAGCTGGGTGAAAGGAGGAGGAGGCTTTTTAAAGTATGTTTTTGTACACTTTATAAAAAAAAACATTTAATCTTTCTATATTTAAATATTGTGAGCATACCTGTATAACATGATACATATGTAGTGCTGAAGAAATGCCTTTGAGAATTATGATTTACTTTTGTTATATTGTCGACTAATATTTAAAGGTTAGATTGCCTTATTCCCCAAAATCTTTTTTAAACCTACAATACTTCATTCCTCTCATTCCCATCATTTTTCTGCCAAAGAGCTGGGCTTCCATGTATTTTTTAATATTCTCCAAAATTCATGGCTTTCATTTTTGTCAAGTTTTTGGCTCTCATTTTCAGACCAGTCCCTGTACAGTTTCACAGTAATATTTTTTTGGTATTTAAGCCACACAGTGACTTATAAATCATTCAATTATAAAAAAAAAAACATTTGCCCTTAGCATTGGGCATACCCTAAAAAACATCTAACTTAATGCACGAACCAGTGAGAAACAGGTACAAATGAGGACAGACGATCAGGCCGGTGATTAATATACAGTACTGCTGATGCTGAATGCTGTGTGGTTGGAACAGATGAGAGGGGAAATGAGGTTGCTGCTTAGGTTGTTACATAAACAAACATTTTTTTTTTTTTTATCTTTAGGGACTTTTAGCCTGTAACAGTAAAACATATGTTCCACTTTTAACAGTACTGTATCTTTACAAAGTGTGACTATAAGTTTGTTTTGACATTATGACACTCAAACCCTTACAGGCATTTTCTTCATTAGTACCTTAGCCACTGCATTTGTTGTTAGTTGTTAGGTTGTACGCAGAAGAGGAAGATACATCAGAGCTGAGAAAATTGCAGGTGAAACCTTAGTCCAGTTGTAAGAAGTTCTGATTAGAATGTTGTTTGGTCAAATCCCAGGACTCCCAAGTTGAACATTGAGCGAGGCTTTTAAACCCCTGCTGCTTAGTTGTATAAATAAGAACAACACAAGTTGCTTTTGATAACAAAGGCTGTTAAATGGCATCAATTTAAACAGAATGAATAATGCTGTAATTTGATGATCAGATGATCCAGCTTGTTAGAACGGGAGGAGGACATCCTGACCCCCAACAGCAGCTTTAGTCAGTGCTTAATATCACATACACACTAAGTATAATTATACTGGTGCAAACTGTTAGGTGATGAAATTTATTTATGCGATTTCTCAGATTACCCAAATAGGATGTTGGTGTGCTGCTTGTAAATATGTGAGCAATATTGCATGAGCAAAAGTGCGGTCACATTGAATTTCAACATGGCCGTGATTCAGCCGCAGGCCGAGTGCTGCAGGTAATTATAGCCGTGCAGATATTCCGCTTTAAAGCACGATTTGATGATTTTTGGCCATGCAAAAAGAAGTAGAGTTCAAAGACATCATTCTCAATAGCAGTCTGAATAGCGAGCTCAGAATGATTAGTACATTCCTGTTAGAGGTACTACTGGTGGAATTGGTGCTTCTGGTGCTTTCCTTCTTTCCTCCATTAAATTTTTTAAAATGCTTTTTTTCCCATGACTGCTGATGATGTCACTAACTCTGTAGTAACCGTTTCAGTAGGAAATAGATTTTTACACAGACAAATGGAGTGATACAAACATTTAAATGCTCCAGTGCCAATATACTATACAGTATATAAGCACTCTAGAGACATTCCTTGTCCGATCAAATTAGTGGACTGGAACTAACTGTTTTATAATTGCGTTTATACGTTAGTGTTTCCTATTATACATGTCAATCATCTTCTCTAATCTACTGAGGTTTGAGTCTGCTAGAAAGAAAATTTCCTACAGAGGACACGTGTGACTATGTCAGAGGGACAGTTTGTGACTGTGCTTGTGTTCACACTGACCTCACAGGTTGTGTATTTGGAGGCCTCCCTCTTATTCATGTGTTGTAAGTGGTGTTTGTGTGATTGGTGGGGAGGAACTGCAATGTATTCGTTCCCTCAGGAAGGGTGGCAGCCAGCATCTTGTTTGGCTGGAGCAATAAATGCGTGTGCATGTGTATGTGTGTGTGTGAACTTGTTCACCCAATAGGGCCTCCTCACACATTACAGCAGAATTCTTTTTTTTATTCATCCCACGAAATGCCTCAGTTGCTACATGGTACAACCCAGGAGACAGTGATAGCTGTAATAGACAAAATATTTTGCAGAATAAAGTCATTTTCATATTTACCTCCATCATCTATTTGGAGGTAAATATGATGCTGTGAAATTTTCGTAAAACAAGTGTGTGTCTTTTATTACATGCATTATAACATCTACAGTATAAGAAATAGTTTTCTCACCACATTTCTTTTTTACCCCTTCCATAAATTAATAAGAGAAAGATACACAGCTTGTGTTAGCAACAAACCCAGAGAGATTTGCATGGCTATGACTACTTCACACCAGAACGAGCCGATTCAGGTCTAGCTTCTTTCTCACAACCACTGCACTGCTAAACTCTAAACTACACCACTGTAAATTTTATACATCCCTAGAACGTGGAGGGGTGGAGGGCAATGGTGACCATTGCATTTATTGTTTATATACTGTAAAAATAATTCAACATCTTTTTGCTAAACTGCATTTCATTTCATGGCTGAGGGCCTGTACCATGCAATGATAATTAAGTTCTATCTATCTGTCTATCTATCTGTCTATCTATCTATCTATCTATCTATGAGGAAGTGTGAGTGTAAGGGTGTTAGGTGCTGAGGTTTAGTCCTGGTTGGGTTTAATCTTCAGGATCGGTGTCAATGTAGCGGGTGTACGTTATAATGCAGCATGTATGTTATGTGTGGCTTGCTGTATATGCACAGGTATTAATACAAATTCCTCGCAGTAGTAATAGAATTTTACAATTAAAAAATTAGAAATGTTTATTACAAGCCATCATCAGTAGTGGCCCTGATCCAATTTACTTTGGATGTCTTACACCATCTAATGGTGAAATGCAGGCAGACTTATAATCAATGGTTGTCAGAATACCTGAAATGTTCAGTAATGTCCTTTTCGTGAGATAAAAATATCTTACTGTTTTTGTCAGAGATGATGAATTATGTGTGTTCACTTTGGTTTTGCCAGGCTTTTGTTTGCTTTTTATGAGCTATATTGAAGGTCCCCAAGTGAAAAGTTAAACCATGATGCTGGAAATTCAGTATACCTGACTTGTACTAGTCAAACTTACTGTGATAAATGTCAAAATGCAAAATTACTTTTTGGTTTGGGATAGGATTAGGGTTGAAGTTTTCTTTTCAGTAAAGCAGTATGTAGCAATAAGTGCTACAGGACTACATCAGAGGATTACCAAAGCCCTGTTATTCTGCCCCAACCTTGTGAGTAAGAGATAGAAAAGCAGAAAAGCAGGCAGCGTCATCTTTCAGCTAAATCTGATGTATCACAAGGACAATGTCTTTTTTCAGCCATTACAGCCACCTTTCTCGCTCTGCAGTGTCCTAGTTTCTAGCCCACCATTAGCTCCTCCTCCCCTTTCCCTGAGCCTCCTCCTCTTCCTCCTCATCCCTGTATTCTCGTCCCTTCTCTCTCCTCCCACACTGTAGGCTTGCAGGTATGCAATGTCAGCAGCTACATGCAGTCCCTGCTCTCGTGCACACCTGTGGGCTTCCGCCATGACATTACTGATGTGATGCAGTCTGTTTTTTTCAGAAAGGCAGAAAGCTCAAAAAAAGGTGATGATTTAAAAGAATGCTGGGTTATAATCACAGACTGTATAAGCACTGGGAAACCCTCTGTGACGTCACCCGATGGTTTTTGAAGCTCAAATGTGGGAGCTCTGGTCTTCGCCATCTTGGCAGGAGCTGCTCTGCCTAAATCCCAGTTAATACTTAAATGGCACACAGCTACTTACCTTACTAGCCACAAGCTTACTAGCTTAGCTTTTGCTTAGTTAAGCTACAATATTGAATGTTTCCCGTTAGCTGGTTAGCCAAAGAAACGCTAGCAGACAACTCACTGTTCGACATCTGCAATTCAGCTATTACTCTAATTGTCCCCACCCCTAATTATGCATCATTTTAATTATTACTTTTTAAACCTTTTCAAGCTCTAGGATGCTCCTAGGTTTGTTTGTTTTTTTTGTCATATGAAACTCACATCCACGTCCAAAACATCATTGCTGAATGGTTCTGTATTCTCTTACAAAAAGCACTGAAACATGATGTAAAGCATTTTTTAAATTCATTGCTCCAATGCACCACAAGGAATTTGACCTTTTGAACTGATATGAATATAAATCAATGCATTACTCCTGTAAAACATGACTCAAAGGTTTATTACATGATGAATGCTGCATTTTCACAGAATATTACATGGCTGTGTGGCTGTGCTATTTTGAGGATGTCTGTCATTACAGCTTAGCCTTTTAATAAATTAATTTATAGATTTCTTTTTATACAGTATTTGGGATAATTAATTGAAAATAATATAATGTCACATGGGGTATATTTTAAAACATGGCCTATTCTAAGGGACAGGAAATGTGGCAAAAGATATCATATCACAATACTAAAGATATAAACCGATCAGCCATAACATTATTACCACTTGCCTAATATTAAAGGTTAACTTTGTCCCACTGAACCAGTACATCCGACCAATTGAGACATGAACCACACAAGACCCCTGAATGTATGCTGTGGTATACGTTACCAAGACATTAGCAGTTGTGTAAGTGGGTCGACCATGTATAGGACTTGTTTTTACAGCACATCCCAGAAATGCTTGGTTGGATTGAGATCTGGGGAATTTGAAGGCCAAGTCAACACATTGAACTCTTAGTCATGATCCTCAAATTATTTCTGAACAATGCAGTGCGGCAGGGTGCATTATCCTGCTAAAAAAGGCCATTGCCCTTAAAGAATACTCTTACCATTAAAGGGTATACTTGGTCAGCAGCAGTGTTTAGGTAGGTGGTACTGTATGTTTCAACGTAACATCCACATAATGGCCCCAAAGGTCGCAAGGGTTTTCAAGCCAAACATTTCCTTCTTCCCCTGGAAGGCGATGCGCATGCACTTTGCCGTCTAAGCCACCTTCTTTCATTGTTCCATAGTCCAATTTAGGTGCTCACAAGCCTATTGTGGGCATTTTTAATATTAAATATGGGTCAGCATGGGTACTTTAGCTGGTCTGCAGGTATGCAAGCCCATACACAAAAATCTGTTATGTACTGCATGTTCTGACATTCTATCAAATACAGCATGATCTTTATCAGCAAAATGTTCCACAGTGGCTCTTTTGTGGAATCAGACCTGACAGGTCAGCCTTCGCTCCCTTTACACACCAATAAAACTTTAGTCCAAACAAATAATATTCATACTAAAATGTTTATTGCCAATTTAAACAGCCAAGCAGCAAATGATTCCAAATTCCAGAAATGCCCCAAATGTGTAAGCACCTACTGTATAACTTAAGTTTTTTTGAATGTTGTTGGGAACCTAGGCCAAAAAAATGCAACCAGTACTTGTCTGACGTTTCAAATTTTGCCACAAGATTAAAGCTTTACTCCTTTACTATTAGACCAGTTACTTTCTACACTGTAATAAAGGAGATATGAAAGTATTAATGCTTGATGGCATTTGGTGAAGATAAATGTAATGAATTTCCTGCCGAAATCAGCAATTTGGGTAGCAGTACATGTCTGTCAAGGTACTGTAAGGTAATTTAATTCTGAAGAAGACAAATCATTTTATCTATCTTTTACCTAAACAGAAATAGTTCCAAATATGAAGACTATAACAGAAGAATAAAATGACTGAAACACTAAGCGAGTTAATGAGTGTGGGCAAGCGTTAATGAGATGTCAACAAATTAGCGTGTGATAGTTGGTTGTGTTAGCAATCATCGGGGCATACAACGTACATAGCACACAATGTGTACTATATACCCTAAGTTATATTTGACAAAAACAAAATGGTTGCTAAAAAAGCCATTAATCTATGAGTTTACATACTCATCTAGTCATGATGACCATCTGGTTTTGTCTGTTTCTGCCAGTTAGTTTTTAGGCAGTTTGAAAAACAGTATCTGGGACTGTATAAACGTTATGGGACTGAAAGACTTTACTGCCAGTGATGCATGGTGCAGACACTGTCTCACGCCCAGACACATTGAGTCCTTGAATAAGTGGCATTGCATATTAACAATCATGGCAACACAGACATTTGTTTGGCAGCTACATCATCAATTTCCATCTACCCTCAGTTGTGTCTTTGCAAAGGCCAGTTCAGTCTTTCACTCCCTTCTGGCTCTTACAACATCAATCTGCTGTAATTCTTTGGCTGAATTTTCTGGTTTTAACTGATATTGTCTCAGGGATATTTTGGAGATAATTAATGTCCTAATATTCATAGAAAATTTGCTACAATGAAATAAGCCTGAACTGTAAGAAAAGCTACTGTATATGTTATAGTGTGTAAATTGGGTCTGTACCTAGTGCAGATGAATTAGAGTTTAACTAAGTAACTAGGAAATACTAGTTTATTCAAAATAGACTACAGTTCAAAATAGAATAAAGTTACTGTGTGGCAGCACAGCGGCTTAGTGGTTAGAACTGTTGCCTTGCACAATGTTCATATTTCACCTCTGGTCTGTGTGCATGTTCTCTTCCAAACTTTGATGCGTTTATTCTGGTTACTCTGGATTCCTACAATAGTGCTAAGACATATGGTGTAGTCTGGCTGGCATTTCCAAAGTGCCTTTAGTGTATGGTTGTATGAGTCTGTGTTTGCTTGTACCATGCAGTGGGATGGCATCCCAACCAGGGTGTACCCTGCCTTGTGTTCCCAAGTTCTCTGGGATAGGCTTTAGGCTCATCATGACACTGAACAGATACTAGTGGTAATTGATGCATGGCTGTTACTGCGTACTTATTTTGGGTTCTTTATACTTCTTAGCAGATGCAGTTCATAGATTACATAACACACAACAGTTCATTCAATATTTCATGCTAAGAATTTTCTTTAGCACCATGCAAGCAAGCAAGCTATTTTATGTTACATTTCCTATACAGTACACAGATAAAGAATGCTATCATATGAAGTCATTTAGAATTCTGGCTTTAATAGTAGAACTGTCTTTTACTTTTTAATTTTCTTGTTTGTGGTTGGTGAGTTGTCTCTGTAGTAGCAGCGTTGGCCCAGGCCGTTGAGCATCTGGGTTTGCTCATCGGAGGGTCGGGGTTTTAAGTCCTGGTGTTGTCGCCACTGTTGGGTCCTTGGGCAAGACCTGCAACCCTGCATGCAATGCTGGCCCCAAGCCCAGGTAGGAAATGGGAGGGTTGTGACAGGAAGGGCATACAGCATACAACCTGTGCCAGATCTTATGGATCAAATGATCTGATGTGCCAACCCCTAGTATCAAAGCGACAAAGCCCGCCATGGTGGATGGCACCAGGATGTTGGCAGTAGCTCTATTTGGTGCTGTGGTTTGTGGAGCCTCCATGAATTGGACTAGTTTGTCTAGAGCATCTCATGAGTGTTCGATCGGATTGGCAAGTCTGGAAGCCTGGTTGGCAGCCTTGGCTCCTAGTGCACAGGGTGTTCTGGTGGCCAGCATTGTTTTTTTTTTTTTTTTGTTAAGTTGCAATGGGTTTTCTGTGGGATTGAATCATACAGGCTGGCCATTAGTCTCTGGGGTGATGGTATGGCATGGGTGAGCCTTGGGTGCTTATGATCCTGTCACTAGTTTACTGGTATATAATTTATAATCAAGGTTAATATGTTGAGTTGTGTATGAGTATGTTTTCAGCTTTATCGCTCACATCTCCTAGCCAAGATTTTTTTTTCCTTTTTTTATTTTTTTGTCACGAAACTAAATAGCAAGTTAAACCAGACTCAAACTAATAGGTGTCAAGGCACCCCTAATTTTGCCTTAAACTATTTATACACACTGCAAAATATTAGTCATACTTATTGTATAATCCCATGATGGCATCTAATCACGGATTAAGTATTTGTATTGTAATTCTGATTATTAAGCAAAGCACTGTGGCAAGTTTGTTGCCAATTCCCTCCATTACAGGCAAAGCATACGGGCCTTCAGCTATGGAACCTTGCAGCATATTTAGCAGAAATACCTCCTGCTCTTTTCCCATCTGCCTGTGTGAACAGACTCATCCTTCAGTGTGAAGTAATACCTGGTGTTGTGCTGTGAACAGGCGAAAGAGTGGAGAAGCCGTTCAGACACAGTAGGTGATTTCAGCCATATACTGTATGTATCCCCCGACTGGCTCGGCTTAGACACTGAAGGAGATTACACACAGTGCACAGGCTTCCCTTACGGTGTCACACCGAACAGTTCTGTGTCCAGAGACGTGATTCTCGCTCATCCAAGAGGAAGTTTTATGTAAAGCAGAGAAATGTTAACACAAATCTAAATTCTAATTTTATTTGTCACACACACAGCCGTACAAAGTATGCCATTAAGTGAAATGTGTAAACAACCACCCTTGACAGTTTAAATTAAAAAGAAAAATTAGAGTATTTTAAATAAAGATTATGAAATAAGAATATAATAATAAAAAAGAAAAATAGAGTATATATATATATATATAAACTTTTGGCTGTAAAATTTACATTATGTACAAATAAATAGAATTAAAATAGAATTGAGATAGACTTGAGGTGGAGTGTCCAGTCATGAACATAGTAGCATAACAGTGTGCAAAGTATGTGCAAATGAGCAGATGAGTCAAATATGCAAATGTGCATTGATATGCAATGTGCTGTGTGGTATATGAGTAGGAGCAGAGTGTTTAAAGTCTGTTAAACTGTGTGGTGTTGAAAGCCTGTATAGCCTGCGGGAAGAAGCTTCTCCTTAGTCTCTCTGTGTTAGCCTTCAGGAAGTGGAAGTGCTTTCCTGACCGCAACAGTGAGAACAGTCCATTGTTGGAATGGCTAAGGTCCTTTACGAACCTCCTGGCCTTGGTCCATATTGAGTGCGGATGATGCGTTCAGCTGGCCGCACCACCCTCTGAAGAGCTTTAATGTCCTTCATGGTGCCAATCCCGTACCATGTTGTGATGTTTCCCATCCTAATGCCATCAGGAGTACCAGAAAGTCTCTCAAGCATCTGAAGTGGTAGAGATGCTGCCGGGCCTTTTTCACCACAGTGTTGATGTAACAGGACCATGACAGGTCCTGCATGATGTAAACACCGAGGTATCTGAAGCTGTCCAGTCTCTCCACTGGGCTCTCGTTGATGACAGCCTTCCAGTAGTTCCTCTCCTTCTTTGTACTAAAGACCACAATCAGGTCCTTTGTTTTGCTGACATTCAGAAGAAGGTTGTTCCTCTGGCACCAGTTTTCCAGATTCCTAATCTCCTCCAGGTAGGCCTTCTCATTGTTGTCAGAAATCAGGCCCACCATGACAGTGTCGTCAGCAAACCTAATGATGGTGGAGTTGGTAGTGGCGACGCAGTCATAGGTGTATAGTGAGAACAGCAGGGGGCTCAAAACACAGTCCTGGGAGGCCCCAGTGCTGAGGGTGAGGGAGGCTAAGGCATGTCTGCCCATATTTACTGCCTATGGTATGCCAGTTAGGAAATTGGAGATCCACTGACACATAGATGGCCTGAGTCCCAGGTGCTCCAGCTTGATGGTGAGTGTGGAGGGAATTATAGTGTTAAATGCTGAACTGTAGTCGACAAAGAGCATTTTAACATAATTCCCTCTCCTAGTGTCCAGGTGAATGGGTAATGTGTGAAGAAGGTGTGAAATGGCATCATCTGTTGAACAGTTCGGATGGTATGCAAACTGTAGTGGATCTAGTGGGTCCGGTATAGTGAACAAATAATGAAGTCTGTGACCAGCTGCTCAAAGCACTTCATCACTATTAAAGTCAGGGCTACAGGGCGATAATCATTGAGGGAAGCAGGATGCGGTTTCTTTGGGACAGGAACAATGATTGACTCTTTAAAGCATGTGGGGATCACCAACTGGGATAGGGAGAGGTTAAATATTTTTGTGAACATAGGTGGCAGCTGGTCTGCGCATGCACTGAGGACTCGACCTAGGATGCCGCTTTCCTGGTGTTCACTCTCCTGAAGGCGAATGATGAACGCGTTTCCGGTGTTGGCATTCTTTTCCTGTCTGCAGCCATTAGCATTAGCTTTAGCATTAGCATTGTTGGCTGCAGCCTCTAAGCAAGCATCTGCCAGAGACATGTCAGTGTTTGTCATACCAGACGTTGGTGCTTTATAGTCTGTTATTGTCCTTAGTCTCTGCCACAGGCTCTTAGCGTCACTCTTTTGGACCAGTGACTCTAGTTTCCTCCAATAGTGCGGCTTCCGATTGGGAAACATTCTGATGGTCTTTTTTTGCATGGTATCATCCGCGGTTTCACAGTTTCCCGATAAATTCCACAACCGCTTCCATAAGCATGTTGATGTCATCAGAGCTGCGCCAGAACATGTCCTAGTCTGCGTCATCAAGTGCATCCTGTAGAGCAGGGGCCAGGGGTAGCTCAGTGGTTAAGGCATTGGACTACAGTTCGGAAGATCCCAGGTTCAAACCCCACAACCACCAAGTTGCCACTGTTGGGCCCTTGAGCAAGGCCCTTAACCCTCAACTGCTCAGATGTATAATGAGATAAAAATGTAAGTTGCTCTGGATAAGAGCGTCTGCCAAATGCCCAAATGTAAATGTAGAGCAGCCACAGATTGGTCCATCCAGTGTGCGACCACTCTCTGAGCTGAAACTTACTGCTTAGGCCTTTGTTTATATTCTGGCATGAGGAAGATGGTGGTGTGATCAGATTTCCCAAATGGTGGGCGTAATTGTGTCTTGTAGCCATCTTTGGTTGTAGTGTAACAACGGTCCAGTGTCCTTTCACCCCTGGTGGAGCAGGTGATGTGCTAATAAAAGTTCAGTGTTGTGTCTGGTGCAGCTTGCATAAGGCAGTGTCCATGTCCGCTTGTGGTTGAATATAAACAGCGCTGATTATGACCGATGTAAACTCCTGAGAAAGGTAAAAAAGGACAACTTTCAATGGTCAATAGTTCCAGGTTGAGTGTACAGGAGCGATCATACCCGGGTGATTGAGATATGTCTTAAGAGAAAGAATATTGTAGTAATAAAAAATCTACCTAATTTAAAGCATAGGTTATGTACTATATCTGTATAACTATAACCACTGACCACTGACATACAACTATTACCACCATATTATAGACTCATCTAATAGCTAGTGGATCAGTAAAGGTAGGGAATCCTTGCTCCAGCATGTGGATCACTTGACCCTGTCAGTGCCAGCTGTGGAGAGATCTGCATCTGGGTATCCTTGAGACCCAGTAGGCCCGGACCATCTGTGCCAACAAAGACACCTACTGCTTGATAGAGCTGTTGGACTTATTCAAGTCTTTCACACCACACAACCTGAACACAGAATGAACATGAGCTCTCAGCAAACCTAATTTGTGCACTTGACAGCTCGGTTGTCCTGTTGTTCCTGGTCACACAATGATGGCTCTATTCCAGACTTGTAGTACCTGTTTCAGTTTGGTTCTATTTATTTATTTATTTATTTATTTTAATACCATGTTTAAAAAAACCTGCTGCAGGTGTTGTCTATATCAAGATGCAATTAATAGCAAAAGTCTGCTGAGAATGACTGGTCTGGAATGCATTTCTTACAGCAACTTAGGGGTCGTAAATGCATGCAGTGATGTCTGAGATGCAGATTTGGTCACAGCCCCCTCCCTCAACCCCCGTTATTTATAATGTAATTCTATGCAAATATGCATGAATAATATGAATTTATTACTGTTATTAAATTTTCATCAGCCTTCATTTAATTTGGAGCTGATCTACATCCCTTTATACAAGACAATTAGAGCAGCACTGTCCCCAACACACCATCATGCTAATCAGAAGTGGCCTTTGCACAGGACACAAGCAGCTGCTAGAGTATGGTATGTTCAACAGCATGTTACAGTTGACCTTTGATCGAAATGATCATTGCTCCATTCAGGCAATGGACAAAGAAACCGAATACCACAATCAATGTCTTAATTTTCATCAAGCACCTTATTAAGTTCTCTAGGTGTTACCCTTTTTCTTTTTAACATCTTTAGTCATTCTTTGAATGCTGTCCAGATGAAAAAAACATGAGGAACTTTGCCAGTTTGACATTCCATTTTTTAGCACTTGTCCTGGTATTCCTTAACTTTGTGATGTGATCAGCAGTGTTTTTAGCCATTATAATATGCTCATCCTAAGGGAACAGTGTTGCACCATAGAGTACATCTCAATTGGCCTTTTTAAAGAATCTCCTCAGATATAAAAGATACATATATAACCATGCTTTTACAACTAAAGCCTGATTTATGCTTCTGTGTCAAGTCCATGCCATAAGTCTCACATAGGTACTGCATAGCCTGATGTGCACGTTACCAAAAACATAACTACGTATTGTGTTGACGCAGGCTGCAACAGCTGTGATTGCTTCATCAATGGTATCATTGTGTTTCTGACTTCTTCTGACTTCTGATGATTCCAGTTTTGAATTGACTTGAAAGTCATACTGAACACTTTCTCCAAAGTCTTCTTTCTTTTCTGCATTGTAATAATTTCAAAAAAAAGTTTCTGTTGTTAAACGGCCATTATCTCCTGCCCTAACATGATCTTCTCAGTTTCATCCTTAATGTTTGTAATGTACCAAAAAACTCACCTTAGGGGGGTCGAAGAGACTCAGGATAGTGGCATAGAAATCCCACCGCCAACTAGATGTTGGCGGTTTAATTGCAGAGCAACACAGACACACCAGTGCACAAAAGTAAATGTTCACAAGGCCGTAGGCTCAATAAAATCCCTAATGTTGATTTAACACTTTCAGAGTTTATTTGAGTCCAACTGGACTCATATAAACCCTGCTGGGTGTTAATTCAACACTCTAAGTGGTAATTCGGTGTGAATGGTGCAGGGTCTGCATAGACTTGACTCAGAAGCATAATTCAGGATTAAGTCAAGGACCGCCAGAATATTTCCTTTAAAACAAGTCAAGTATTCTCGTAGGTTGTTTTCTTGCTTTGTACAATTTGTCACTTTGTGAAAATAGCCCTTACCCCATATAAAATAAAATAAAAAGTCTTCCAAATTGTCACTCTCATCCTCAAGTGACTAAGATCATTTTATAGAGTCACAGTTAAATATGTAACCTTCAATTCTATATCTGATTTTTACAGACCACAAACCCTTTCCTTTTGTATGTTTTTTTGTGCATTGATATTGTTTTCCTGCAGAGAAAGAATAATTGTGCATTGATACATGGTTGCTTTCACATAGCTCCAGGGTCCCAGATTCAATCTTAAACTCATTCTATTGCCTATGCATGATCTCTCCATGTATGCGTGGGTTTTCCCTGAACTCTTCCCTCTTTTAAAAATCTTATGGTAGGACAAATTGGCAATTCTAAATTGCCACAAGTGTCTTTGAATATACTAATATATACATAGTGCTGTGCAATGGATTGGCCTTCCTTCAATTGTGTACAGTATTCCCACCTCATGCCCAGTGTTCTTGGTAAAGGCACTCAATCCACCCTAACCGTCATTTTGGTTGGGAATATGGTACAGTAACTCTAGGGAAATCCCTCCTGGTGATTTTGTAAAGTACTGGTATCAATTGAAACTCAAAAGACTTCAAATGCTTTGTGGGCAGACAGTTTATTTTTTTTCTTCAAGGCCAGCTGTTTCATTAGCTACTGGAAAATGAAGCTGTGGGTCCATGATTTTTTTTTTTTTTGTAAAGTTCCTATCACATTCTGCAGTTTTCAACAAAATATCCGGCCCAGTAAAGGGTAACACAGAAAACCTAAACTAAGCAGGTGACTCAAAAATGATCCACATGTTGAATTTATTTTAATACAGTTTTAGAAAAGTACAAACTTTTTTGACTTTGCCTTAATTGCCTTCAATACACTTTGTCCATCTGTCAACAAATTTTCATATTCTCTCATTAAAAAAAAATTATGCTGAGCTGCAAGCTATGAATACACCACTGTCCTCACTTCTTTATCAGAAGTGAATCATTGTCCTCGTAGGGCTGGTTTTAGGAGACCAAACAGGTGAACGTCCGATAGAGCAAGGATTCTTTGACACTTTAAAAAAAGTGTTTGCAGAGTGTCGACAGAGACAGAGTGGGCAGAAGTGTGCAGACGTGGATTGTCATGCAAGATCACAACAACTTTGCGGTCTTTTGCATTTAATTAAAAGTTTAAGCTACAGTTCTTTAATAACCATCTCACGGTTCTCAGCACTGTTGATTGTTAAACCTTTGTCTTGATAATGTTCCAATACCGGCCCAGAATCCCAGAAAACAGTTGGCATCAATTTTCCAGCTGTTGACTTTTTAACTTTTTCTTGGTCGGGGATTGAGGATCTTTTCATTCTATATACAATTTATTTTCCATTTTATACCTTCTATACCTTTTTGTCTTTGGCTCGTAGTGATAAATTCATGTCTTGTCATTTCTTCAAGAAAATGTCACCTTCCAAATTTTGTTAACAGATATCTAAACGCTTCTGTTTATGCTCTTCTGCGAGAGGTTTCACCATCTGCTCGTCTTTCGTGCAAATCACATGTGGGGCATCCAGTTCTGCTCTAACCACAGTTTCAAACGAACTGTTCACCACATAACCAATCAGGGCATTGAGATGTCTAGTTGTAGGGTGTATATTTAAAAAACTTTAATTATGAGTGTTGTATCTGTAAACTAGTGGAGCTACAGCTATGAAGCAGAATATTATACTATTATTCTACCATTATTATACTATTATTAATATATAACATTTTCAGGTCAGCATTAATCTGGATTTGATTTACTCCAGGAACAGAAATTAGCTAATGGGAGGTTTATTTCATATTTCACAGCATTAGTCAGCTGTATATGTTCAGGCAACAAAGAGTTGTACACAACAAATGAGAATTGAAGCATTGAGAAGAGAAAATAGAGGCAATAACTAACCAGACAGCCTACACAGCACTCTTCAGGCATTCTTCTAGTGAGAAAATGTTTCTACCACCTTCCAGACAAATAGCTCAAACAGTTCCTGCTTTCATGTTTTCTGCATGCCCACCTCTCTGGTGCAGTGACTCCTTTAAATTGCACCTAGGTGTAAAGATGTGTGTCGGGGGTAAGTGTATGGTGACAGGAAGTTTAATGTAAAATAATGTCAGAAAGAAGCATACATGGTTTAATGGCACCATAATTTGGATTCTGTCTGGCGTTTCAGCAAAATATTTTTAGCAGAACATCTCTAATAACTACAGCAATTAAGCATCTTTGTACATTCGGCTTCTTCATTCGTGTAAGTTATTTGTTGAGACCTGGTGACAAAGCTATTAATTCTGTAATCATCGTGCAACTGTTAAACACCCATTCTCATCTCTGAGCTTTGCTTACACACACTGTTCCACTCTGCCTCTCCTCAATTGCTCCGTGTTTGGAGTTTTTCCATTACTGCTTTCCTTTGTCACATCTTACACAGGCTGACATCATCTCAGAATGTCAAACATCATTAGTTAACGTAATTCATTATTAAATATTTAACTATTTTGTTTTGTTTTTTACCCTGACCTGGACATGGTAATGAAATTCACAGAGCTAGTACAGTATTAATTCTGTCATAAATGATGTAGATTCTGAGTCTGAGACCATTGGTGCAACAAACAAGTGTTAACAAATTAACTTAATAATTAGCTGATTACGAAATACTGTATATGAGGATGGGTCAACAATTGTCTGCACTCTGACTGTAGGACTCCAACTTTGAGAAAATACAAATAATTTTTTGACATAATCTCCTTGCTTTTCAGTACACTTTGTCTATCTGTCAACGACCTTTCTTCCTTTAAGAATGTTTTAGGCCTCGATGTCCTCACTTCCTTATCAGAAGTGAGTCTTCATCCACATAGGGCTGTTTCAGGAGACCAAACAGGTGACAATGGGGCAAGATCAGGATAATTGGGAGAATGCTTTAACACCTCAAAACGAAGTTTTGGATAGTGTGGGCAAAAGCGTGCGGACGTGCATTGTTGCGCAATATCACAATGCCCTTGGATTTAATCCTAAATTTAGGCTTCAACTCTTCATTAAGCATCTCACTGTAACAAGCACTTTTTATTGTTGAACCTTTTTCCTGATAATGTTCCATTAGTGGCCCTGGAGAATCCCAGAAATCCTGTAAGCATCACATTTCCAACTGATGGCTGACTTTTAAACCTTTGATTTTTGGCTGCGTTTGAGGATGCTTCCATTCAATACTCTGCAATTTCCTCCCAGGCTGGTAGTGAAGAATTCATGTCTCGTCACCAGGAATTTTTCTAGAAGAATCTCCAAAAAAGAAACTTTCACACTCCTTAGAGTATCAGTCCAAATTTTGTTTGCAAATAACCAACCTCTTCTGTTCATGCTCTTCCATGAGCTCTTCCATGAGTTCGGCACCAGGTACACCCTCAGACAGCTAATCACTGCACGCTCGTCTTCTTTCGTGCAAATCACAAGTGGGGCATCTATTTTTGCTCACACTGCAGTTACAAATGAAGGGACTGGGGAGACAGCAGCCTCGAACGGAAAACACTGACAAGTCAGTGCAACCAAGAAAAGGTTTTAATATAACTGGAGTGCGGATCATTTTCGACTCATACTGTATTTCGTATTATTTCGGTCGTGCGTTTCATCTCTGCTTCTTGTGCACAGTTCTTCCAGTGCATATTTAACCTGCTTATGTTTGCACATCTGTAAATGTCACCCTGGTGTCCTGCCTAATCCCAGTGTCTAAGAACTAACTAACATTAAGTGGAGGTTTACTATTCAGAATAAACGCTAACATTAACACAAGCAAAAACATTGTGTAGAAGACAAGACAGGGTAGGCTACTCCTACAATTCACTGATTTACTGTTTCATCTAATGCATTAGCTAACACAACTTAAATAGAGTTCGCTTAGCCCGCATCATCTGCGAGACATTGTCTTCCGATACGTATTATAGCAGGTTGGATAAAGTGTGAAGCAGTTAGTCATTAAAAAATAAGATCTGCAAGGCATTAAGGCGACACACCAGCTTAACTTGTTGAAACCATAGACTGTATAAAAAGAACTGGACAAACCCCCCTGGGCACATTAAGTATTTGGTGTATTCCCTTTTTTGCTTTAAAGATATTGTAAACTCGAGCAGGTGACTGAATACATGCTTCAACAGAAGAGATTAGGCATGAGGAGTACCTTCATTATTAAACATGCTCAATTAACATTAAACACGTTAACATAGTCAATAGCACAAACTCCATTCACTCATACTGCTGCTGTAGGGGTGGGCGATATACCAGTAGACACGGTTAACCGGTAGAAATCTGTCAACCGATGGAGATTTTGGTCTATCGTCTTAATCGCGGTTGAGATCACGTGACGTTGCACGTTATGTAACCACACAACAATACACATTCACTTCTATGGGAAGCCAAACACATCTAAAGTGGGATGAAACCGTGGCACCCGATTGAGCTGGCGTGGGCAGACCAAATATCCAGTTACATGTGGCAAAACCAACAACGAGGAGATTGTAAAGAAAAAAGGAGCATCGTCTGTGTTGTGGAATTGGTTTGGGTATAAGAAAAGTGATACAAATGAGACAAATGTGATTTGCAAGGTATGCAAGTGCACTGTTTTAGCAAGTGGTGGAAACACGTCAAACCTTTTCTATCATCTGAAATCCAAGCATCTAAACGAATATGGCCAAAGTAAAAAAATGCGGCAAACCTCAGCAATTCACAGTTTAAATAAAATTACATTATGTTAAACTGCTGTTTCTTTGTGTTTGAATTTTTATTTATGCATTTTCATAAATAAAATTACTATACTGTGATATATATTGTTATCGAGGTAGAAAATTGCTTCTACCGTGATAGAAGATTTTGGTTATATCGCCCACCCCTATGCTGCTGTCTTAACCACATCCCATATCTTTACCCTTCTATAGTTGAATATTTGTTATATACTTCTTAGTATACAATTACTCTTTGCACATTCTATAATGATATTCTATTGTAACATTTGTAAATCTGTAAATCTCTAAATGTTTATATTTTACATATTTATTTTATTTTTATTGGAACTTCTATATTCGGTTTAATTGCATTCTTCCAGTGCAGTTCTCCTTTTATCGGGGTGAAATCTTTTTATTCTGTCTAATATGAATAGTGCAGAATCATGAATCATATTTTTTATATTTAAAATATTTCAGTGATTTAAAAAACTTTTCAAAAAAGTGCAGATTTCAGTGTAGTCTCAGTCTTTTGGGAGTATATGGTAAGAAGTTGAGTGACAGATAGGTAGGTAGGTAGGTAGGTTGATTGATTGATTGATTTCCTGCTCGAAAGAGGATTCAGAAATCATTGCCAATGTGAAAAGTGTCACCATGAACAGGAATCTGATCCCTCAGCAGCATTTCTCTGAGATGCTTCCCGAACATCACACCTGGTCTGGTTCGTGCAGCTTAATTATTTTTGCCTCACACTCATGAATCACATTGTCTTTACCCTATCTAAGCTTACAAAATGTCTGATTTGGTTGCCTAGAAACTATACAGTTTTTAAAAGCAGTTTTCTACTCCTCTGCAGCATACCACCTACATGTTATTGATAATTACAGCCTGGTATTCAGCAGAGCTAAAAGGACAAGGTATTAAATAAAGGCTTTTGATCTGAACTAAATTTCCAGGTGAAATGTGTAATCACTTTTAAACGCTTAATTGTTTTGCGATGCGAATGAGGAATTTGCGTGTATTACAAAAGCACTTGTCATTATTTGTTCAAAATATGATTGGATATTTGGTTTAGGGAGCATTGTTTTTAGGCAGGTACAGCTATCAATTGCCTGGATGGCATGTAAGTAATATCCTACATTTAGAAAACTGTACACAATTTAGATTGGTTTCAGAAATCTCACACTGGCTAGGTTCAGCATAAACAATCCAGCAATCTGATGCTCAAATTATTTTAAATATACTGTTTTAGTAATACAATAATTTAAAGATTAATTTAGTTACTTTTTATACTTGTTAGGGTTGCGGGGGGCCCTGGAGCTTATCCCAGGAACCTTCGGCTACAAGGCACTATGGCAATCTGGGAATGCCAGTTCGCCTAATCTGCATGTCTTTGGACTGTATGATGAAACCGAAGTACCCAGAGGAAACCCACCAAGCACAGGGAAGACATACAAACTCCTTAGACCCGAAGCGAAAATGAAACCCTCGACCATGGAAGTGCAAGGCCACAGTGCTTACCACTGCACCACCGTGCCCCCCCAAAAAAACATGCTCAACCTATATGACTTGGGAATCTAAACATTTCAAATTGCAATAACTCTTTTGCCAAGGCTTGTTTTTGTTTTATTTTATAGCACAGTGCTGTTTACTACCCGATTCCAAGTGGTCAGTAGGATTTGATTGATTTCCCAAGAGCAGCATGGCTCAGACAGCAGTTTTGGCTGCAAGGTTTATATACTCAAAGACAAAAGAAACATTGCACATATACATTTCTTACTAAATGTATTTCTGTCAAATAAATAAGACAGGGTGATTTTATATGAAAAAAAAAATCTGTGTTTATATCAGCACCAGAAATTCTACATTCAGACGATCTTAACAACGTCGTAAAGGCAACATTGGCCCAAGATACCTTACATTGGCCTTCTTGTAGAGTCCAGCTGCAGCAAAACTTTGAATTTTCTGACAGCTTACCGTGTCTAACCCTGGAATACCAGGTGCAGTAAGGGTGGCATTTTCTATATGACATCCAAACAATGCCATCGAAGTAGTCTGTCCGTCTTGGCATTGTCACTCTTGGCTCTCCAGACCTAGGGCGATCAGTTGTATGGAATCCGTTCCACAGCCTGTAAATAGTATTCCAGGCAACTCCAAACCATCTGGTGATGTCTTTTTGTGTTGCACCAAGTTAAAGCATGTGGATGGCCCAATAGCAAAAATAGTAGCTAGTATTGTCTAAATAAGGTTATTTAACCCTAACCCTAACCCTTGGGGGATTCGTTTTGGAAGGAATCTCTGGTGTCAGTGTTGAATGCAATGGATCGACAGTGGTAACAGGAAGTAATTTGTTTTGTAGATGTGTCGCAACATTAAACATAATATAGTGTCTTGTATAATAAAGCATGACATATAATATTGTTAGCAATGGCTGTGGTATAAAATGAATGAAACACTGGGATGCAGCAATGGATCTTTACATAGCGATGCTAAAGGTTTGGGTGTATGTGTGTGTTTGAATTGTTCTTGCGTAAGTGACAGTGGTGATCTCATTTTCAGGACAATTAAGTCCTTCTGTCATTTCTTTCTGTCCTTACAGTAGCCTGGTCATGATGGAGTGCTTTATTGGGTTTTATGGCAGATGAAAATGTACTCTATAGAGGAATATTATAAAAGCAGGTCCTACATGAAAACGCCTCCCAGTTCTACGCCAACGCTGCAGGCTCTCTCTCTCTTTCTCTCCCAGTGTGATCAGGATATAGCAGTTCTGTCTGGTTGTGTGTGAGTATGTGTGGGTGTATTAGCTCTGCATGATGGTGCTGCGTGAACAGTCTCTTCAGGTCAGATCTGCTCAGTCGGGGTCTACAGCGTGCAGAAGGAGGAGCGGTTCCACCAGCTTGGCTGCTCGGCACCGCATGCCACCCCCAGCTTCTGTTTTATTCACGTCTCATTATGCACATGTGCATTATTCATGAACTCATAACTCATCTATATTTTATTAGTAAAATATCAAGTTGAATATATCTGATATTAAGATGATGCATGGCTCATCAGTGGATGCGTTTCACTATATCACTGTCTTTACTGATTCATTTTAATTGAGAATATAGGAACAAGAGGCCAAGTGGCTGATAGTGACACAAAGTTGCCGGGGCAACAGAGGTAAAAACTAAAGCATGGAGGTTAGGAAGCTTTGTTTCATTTAGTCTTAGTTTCACAGAAAGGCGGTGTAAAGCAAAGATACTAAACAGGGACATTAGGGATTAGAAAAATATGTATTTGCCTAATGCTGTGTTCCACAATGTCTTGGTGGTAAGTAATGTGACTTACACCATCCAAGGTTATGGGGTAGTTGGTTGGCACCCAATCCAGGGTGTATCCTGTATTGTACCCTGTTTTCCCTGGGATAGGCTACCAGGACCATACGCACATAACGACCCTACACAGGTACAGACAGTGGATAGATAAACTGATGATGTAATTTGCATTATACTATCTGGCCTTAATAAATTCTGTTTTTTAATTTTTATTATTGATTAAATAATTTTTAAGTAGAAATGTCAGCTCATTGATCATTCAGTGATTGCAATAAAAGCAATAACATAGTGCTACAGCCATTGTTCTATTTTAAATTATTAAAATAATGTTAAATCATTAAACAATAATAATATGAAGATAAAATGAATATTTAACAAATGTAGCTCAACTTTGAGGATGCTTTGATCGTTTTTGAAAGCATAGTTATGTGTTAAGTAGATTTGCACTTATCATAGTCCAATGAGCCTGATTTTTCTTTTTCTTTTTCTCTTGCCCAAACTGGATTGGCGCCCATGCCACATGTGGTGTTAAAAGACTGGATGTAGATGTAGATGTTGCCAAGATCTCCAACTGCTTGTGTGTTATCGATGTATTGCAAGAATGCTACTCGTGCTATATGGATTATTCTCTTCCTATACCATAACGGTGCCAATGCAGACTGGTGTTTCCATGGAAACACTATGAAGTGATACAGCAAACACTCATGCATTTGTTACATCAGCCTTGATATTTCTACACTGCGGGTTCATTGCTATCAGCTGCAGCTCATGTCTATCAGGTAGTGTGCATGTGTGTGTGTGTGTGTGTGTGTGTGTGTGTGTGTGTGTTTGAATCAGGAAACCGAGAAAGAGAGCGATGTGACAGAAGGTTGTTCCTGATTATTTCTTGTCCAAATTCTCTCTTGAGGATTCGTTTTTCTCTCTCTTTTGATGCATTTCATATTTACACACACTCTGTAAAAAGCTTTCACATATATCTAATGGTCCTGAGCGTTCCATCCTCTCCCTGTCTGTATACACCAGCATCATTTCCTGTTTGCCAGCCAGCTTTCGATATGGCCTTGTAGCGCATGAAGTCTGATACCTAAACGGAAATTCCTTCCTATTAAAGCAAGTAGCCTAAGCAAAAGGCCTGCAGCTTTAATCCCTGTGTGTGGCCATCTCTCTAGTGAGTGTTGCAATGAAATGAGCTCATTCTTGGCAGTAACAGGGCAACTATGACTACCTGTCTATTGCAATTATCAGTATCTAATAGCATGTCTTGTATCCCTGTGTTTCACTTGTCATACTGAATGCAGGCCTGCCACGATACTAAGCTTCATTAGAATGCATGCAAAACGCACACAATCTTGGATTATGCTTGTTTTTTTGGAGGAACATCATTGCTAACACAGCAGATGTTTAATGAAAGCCAGCAGGGACTAGTTAAGAAGAGTTCATTTACAGAATTGTATAGTCTTATGATGTTAAAAGCTTCAGAATTTGATCACTGCAGTAAAAAAAATAAAGAATCATGGCTTCTTGTTGCATGTTTTTTTTTCCTGTATGAAGCTGCCTTCATACCTTCTCACCTATCCTTATGGCTACGTGTGGATCAGTATCTGTATAAGGCGGCCTTTTAATAGGTCACTTTTACCAGCAATGCCCCAGTTCCCATGACTATATCTTCAAGTCTTGGCCTGCTATCTGGGACACTAATCACTGACATCATTAAAGCTCATTTCCTCACTCCCAGTGTGGGTGCAGAGTCCTGTACATAAGAATAAGAGCCTGTAAAATTGCCTGATATTATACGGTATGACATCCTGTTCCTTTGGAGACAACAGTGTTTAAATGCTAGACGATCTGACGGAAATTTGAATCTATTGATTATGAAAAAGAAAAAAAAAAAAAAAAAGCCACTTTATACATAATGAACAGTGAAGTTTTACTGCTGACTTCACAAGACTACTTACACCTTAAGGGGACTCAAACACGGCGGAAGAAATAGGGCACAGGAACAGATGGCTGAAGTACTGCTGACACTACGGGCCTTTTGGCTTTAGACCGAAGCCTTGATGGCGTTCCTGTTAAAAGGATGCCAAAAGTGAACCCATTCTTTTCTTTATTCACTCTTTAAATAAATGCAGCATAATAGGTATTATGCAGAACGGCCCTGTTGGTGTAGACTCATGACACAATACCCGGAAGGGGATATAGGACATAAATGTAGGAGAAAGAGAAAGCAAGAGTGGAGTCAGGGTGTGTTTACTTTTTTAAATGTCTTTTTATGAGAGAAAAATCCACTGCCCTGACTATTTAATTCGAAATCAGTGTTAATCGCACCATTATTTACAGTAGGACCTTAAAGAAGCAGAGGCAATGAAAAGCTTGTGCGAGACTTCGGTGCGTTTTGGGTGGTGGTCAGTGAGTCTGGCTGGATCCCAGCATGCAGTATTGCCAGCAGGAGCACCAGGTCAATCATATGAATCATCAGTGCTCCGTTGACAGTTTGTTTGTCTACCGTGGGATCTTGCAGAATTCTGGCTTTCAGCAATATTTTTTTCCAGGCAACATGTAGTATATATATACATATATATATATATATATATATATATATATATATATATATAATCTTATTATTTTTTTTTTTTAATTGACTTGAAACATGAACCATTTAAAAGGTCAAAAGCCAGATGGTGGGCTTCGAATCGTGAATCAGTGATTGCCAGTTTAAAAACGTCTACTTTACGAATCAAAGCAATAATTGCACCCAAACGTTTGTATTTTTAATATTGTGCTTTTTTTGGATTATTTTTAAGACACTGATATGGTGGACACTGGTGCATTGTCTTAGAATACTCGCGTAAGTCACAAACATTTAACATAGTCTGTATGCAGATTGTAGAGCACAGAAGGCATGAGATGATACATTAGCTAAGTTTTACTGAGCATCCCGCAGAAGCAACCACAGTTCCTTTGAGAACTTTGACTGTTGCACCTGCTTGATTTTGCATGCAAAATCCAGCAGCTTTCATTCAGTTTTTGTCTAAAAAGTGGTTGCTTATATAAATATTGGCACACAAATATTTTTCTGTAACTTTGAATTTTGTGGTGGAATAGAGATGTTTGCAAATCGGAAATGTTTTTGTTCTCTCTTAATAAAAAAGTCATAAAATAAAAATAAAAAATCTAACAACATTTGTACTGGAAAAACACAGGGCTGTTACAGTTCTGTACAGACACACGAATTTCAAAATTCATTTGGAAATGTATTATGGTTGCTTAATTTTGTTTATAAAACCCACATGCCTTAAGGTAGTGTCCTTATTATCACAAATCATGACAGTCGATGGGAGTTAACTAGGCTTACCAGTATACAATCGTTAGGGTTGTAATGGTACGGAAACGTCATGGTTTGGTACATACCTCAGTTTTGAAGTCACCGTTCCATATTTTCCTGAACACAAAGGGAATGCACAAAAATGCACATGCCTTTCTTTCTTTACAAAACACTGGCGTTATTACCCGTCATTGACAATTAAAGCTAAAAATAAGCTGATCAGCCTCTGACACATAACTGCTCATAACCTTCCTTCTACTTTCCATTTTAATATATATTTATGGGGCAAGATTCAGTTTTCATGGTGTATGTCCCATTTTTTTGGGTAAGCCATGCTGGGGGTTTTTTTGTTTGTTCGTTTGTTTAATCAAAAATATGGAAGTTTGTACAGTAGATGCATTGGCGTCATTTCTGTGTCGTCCGCATACTTTCTGTATTCCCGCGTTGATTGGCTCTGCTGAGTGACGTTTATAGCGCTCCCACATTGAGGAAAAAATCGTTAAATTGATTGTCTCCGTTGAGTAACGCGTATGGGCACGCCCACCTTGAGGGAAACTCGGCTGTCCGACATACAGACAGACATACAAACTAAATTTTTCTGAGACTGGTTTCTGGTCCTCCAGTTATCATTAAAAGAGCAAGTTCTGACCAATGTACAGACAAAACCTTTTTTATTTATATAGATACCTACATCCACAGTAGGTATTTAGGTGCATTAAGAAGGTTTGTAACAGCACTTTCTAGAGAAAATAGTGCAAAAAACGGTTCTTTTAAATAATTGATATCTACACGATAGTTTACATTATAAAACATTATTTGCATTATTTGCTGCTGGATGCTGTTACTAGTTTCGCACAGCTCATTGCAAACTTCTTTCTTGACAGAGTTGAGAAGGATGTCATACTGAAAGTCAGCTTGGGGTTTTAATCTCAAATCTGTGTTCCTTTTCTGTTTACAGAGTGACATGTCTACACAAGGCATCGGAAAATTAACAACATGAAACATCCAGTTTTAAACGAGCTACACTGTATATACACAAGTACAGATCCACCTTCAATATGCGTAGCTAAGCCTTGCCCACAATTCACACCTTAAGGAAGCCTGAAACTACTCTTGATTAATTACCTGAGAACAAATTGCTTTAGACCTACTTCAATCACACTGAAATCAACACTACCAAACTGCAAAAACTAGGTACAGTATACAGTAAGAACCAATCGTGTTTCAAAAACAGTACAAAAGTTAAAAACCTACCTTACCAGTGGAGAAGAATCCAATTTAGAAAACTAAAGCACACTTTAGTCATACAGTAACATCATGCGGTAAATATACATGTGCCATTACACTCCTAGCTAACATAATAACTAACATTAGTGCCGAAACTTAGATAACTTAAGCTCTGCTTTAAGATTAACTTCAGTTTCACGGTAAGTTAAAATGTTGAAGGCAAGTGTGTGGCCCAGATTTCATTCTTTAGCATCTCTAAAGGGAGAAAAAACCTGAAGCAGCACATACAGACACATGCATTCTTGTGCACATGCACGTAATGCAAACTCTGCTGGATTCAGGCAGCCTTTTCGTGCTAATTGAGTCCAGGCTAAAGAAATCACAGTGGGGATTTAAAGCTCATAATTAGCAGTGGAAAATGCAGGATTCAAAAGCACGTCTACTGTAGGGCTACAGAGCGTTAAGTGATTCCTGTGCTAAAGTCACACCCCTTTTAAATCACTCTAGGGAACACTTAGCCTTGTTGATTATTTATTTATTTCCAATGGACTTGATTTGTCTTATTACTGAATTAATCTAAATCTGAATCGCTCATGAAAACACTGCGTAATTGTTAAGTTCCAATTAGTTTACTTTTATTGTGCTGAACATTTTAATTACTTTAAAACATATAAACCTAAGATGAGTATCAAAATGTATTTCATTGAAACATATTTATAATATTAAATTTGACTTTGATCCTTGTATATTTCAAGACAGCCATGTTTTTTATCAAACAAGATATTTATAACTGTAACCCTACTGTATGACTCCTTTAGACACCACACGTTTATCACAGTTTATCACAGATGACTTGCTATGTGGCGACATTTCGTTCACATTTTCTTAACAACGACTGCTTCTGTCTAACCATAACACACATTTGCTGTCCTAGCCCAGATGTGTTATTGTCTATTTTCATTCAGGGACGTTTGCTACCATGGCAACTTCCTCGGCTGTGTGTATGTGCAAGGCATATGGGTCATGCTAGTCGACTGAGGCTAAGGCTGCAAGCAGATCCAGAGCAGTGAGAGAAACCGAGAACCGACCCCACATGGCCGTTCTAACATCTCCTCTTGACACGTGTAATTTCACACTGTCTGTAGTGCAGGCGCTGAGAGCGAGAACTGCTCGAAATGCAGATTACACAGTCATTGGGGTCACATTGGCTTTGTGCGAGTCTTTGCTCACAGGTCATCTCTCAGTCCCAAGAGCCAGTCCCTCTTGCTTATTAAACAATCTGTGAGGTTCCCATGACTGCATGACATCACTCTGAAACGCTGAAGGTGTGGTAGGACCCTCCGGGGGAAAATGATGATCCATGTTCACCCAGATGGGTCAAGTCCCAGGGTGAGAAGAGATTTATTCTTTACCAGAGCTGAGGAGCAGGAGGGTGGAGACAACCATCCACTTTGTTCTTACATATAATAATATTATTGCTGTATGTCTTCCAGTGCAGAAACAATGTTCTTAGAAATCATTGTTCGACGTGCATCCATAGCAGGCCAAATGTCATTGGTTTTTTTGGATATGAAATGGAATAAATAATCACATATGAAGTAGATTAGTAGTCTAACTGAGTTGTGTGCAATTCATTACTGAAGAAAAATAACATTATCCACAGGGTGGCTTGTTCAGTTTGTTTTGCTTCAATTATTTATGCATTGCCTTCCTTCCACCCTAATTACTCTACCCTCTCCACAATACAGGGCAGAAAAAACAGAAGTATTAAGTGATGATCTACTACAGGTAAGTCCCTCGCATATACTGTATTATTCTACCTTATAGACGTATTGTCTGTCTTTTCTGGTCTTATTGCTGCAAGGTGTTTTATATAGAATTTTTTGTTCTTCTTGCATAAATATGTATGCCGAGTGTATTTGTGTATGCATGTGGTGTTGGATGACTCATTTTGGCAGCTTGTGTGGGTGAGTGGCTGGCTCTGTGCGTCTCCTCATCGCTTCTTCTGTGTAAAATCAGGTGGAGAAGCGTCTGGACTTGGTGAAGCAGGTCTCCCACAGCACACATAAGAAGCTCACAGCCTGCCTGCAGGGACAGCAAGGGGCCGATGTGGACAAGAGATCCGTCAAATCACCATCGGTTTGTTGCTTTGATATGTAAGGAATAAAACACAACAGTGGATGCTGTTACCTGAAAATATTCATAGAAGAGATGCCGCGATGCAACCTGACATGAAGCAGACCTCCCCAAGGATTTCTAATAACAGCATATGCTAAAAACATTTTGTTTTATACCACAACAATTTGCCGCAACAATTATTATCATTTTGCCGCATGTTAACTTTACTCCTAGTTACATTTTAACAGTTTATCAGCAGTGGCACTTAGTTGGTTGAAGCACCTGCCTAGTAAGTAGAAGATCCAGGGTTTGAATCCTGGTGGTGCCCCTTGCACTGCTTTTCTGTGGGGCAGTGGTGGCTCAGGTGGCTAAGGCTCTGGTTACCTGTGTGGAAGGTTTGGGGTCAAGCCCCAAGTTGACCCTGTTGAGCCCTTGGGTAAGGCCCTTAACACTCTCTGCTTCAGGGACGATGTGTCCTGGCTGCCTTTCTGCTCTGACCCCAGCTTTCTAACTGAGATATGTGGGGAAATTATAACTTGCTGTAAGGTACATGTGACAAATATTTGATTCTTATCTTACTTGGAATGTCCGCAAGACAAGATTGGTTCCTGGTATTAACATTGTAATATTCTAACAACTATGAGGGCAGTACCAAAAGTAATGCAAAAGTTGGCATAACCTTTTTAAATTTACTGATATACAGTTTTTTAATCAAATAGCACACATTAGTAGAGTAACACTTTTTCTATACATAGGTATTACTCAACATAGTCTCCATTATAAGCCATGCATTTTCACCATCGTCGAACCTAACTCTCAAATCCTCTTTGAAAATTAACTTTTTTTGTTGCAGTTGATGTTCTTTCGCTGTCCTACAGAATGTTTACAGATATGTTACCATTGACACGAGCTGTGTGCACAGATTAATGGAGAAGTTTAAAAAAAGGAAAACCAGCAAGAAGAGGAAACCAGACAAATCATGCAGTGGGAGACCATGAACTGCATCAAGTGGACTTTTAGACAGGATTTAAAAGTCGGGTTCAACGATGGCACAAATGCAGCACTTGTGATGGAGACTATGTTGAGTAGCACCGTATAGAGAAAGAGCTACTCAACCAAAATGCACAGCACATGTCATTGTCTTTGAACTCCAGATGGAGAGAGATACTGTATGGTGCAACCTTTTTATGCCTTGTCCTATTAATGTGCCCGTCTTTTAGGATTACATGAAAACGAAGGAGATACATCCATATTTTCGATATATATGCTTTGTGGAGTATGATCAGTTAACCATGGGCAACGTTTCTCTGTCCTGAGAAAATCCAGGTTTGATTCCTAGCCAGTCTCGATTCTCGTCTTTGTGTATGGAGTTTGCATGTTCTCCCCGTGCTGGGTGGGTTTTCTCCAGATACTCTGGCGTCCTTTTACAGTCCAAAGACCTGCAGATTAGGCTAACTGGCATCCCAAATTGCCCAAATTGTGTGGGTGAGTGTACAGTATATGTGTGTGCCCTGCAATGCATTGGCACCCCGTCCAGGGTGTACCCCGCCTCGTGCCCTAAGCCTCTTGGGATAGGCTCCATCCCCCGCGACTCTAAATACAAGATAAACTGGTATAAACGATGAGTGAATGAGTGTGAGTGTTCTGAGAAAAGATTAAATTGCACATTTATTTGAAACAAACTTATAATAGAAGCCTAAGTGCACATTTAACATTGTGCTGTATTTTGCATTACTTTTGGTACAGCCCTTGAAACAGCTGTCAATATTCATTAGGGAACCTTGTAGAACATTTTGTCATATTATCAAGATACCGGAAAGCAACACCTTCTGTCATGAACACTGTCCCATTGTGGAAAACCGTTTCATTACTGCCGACAGTTTTCTTAACCTCTTTAAAGACATGATACGCTCTCCTAACTAAATTCTTTATACAGTATATCCCTGTATGTTCATACTGTATGGGAATCATTAAGTTAAATTCTTTCTTCCAAACGTCCTTGTCTTTGAAGACCTTCAAATTCATACTTATTGTACATTATGCTAAAAAGCTGAAACTGTAAATAGAAATCAGAGTGTCTCAGGACGTTAATAAAACCAGTGATTAGATATGTCTTTTTGTTAAATGTGAATTGTTTTTTAATTTGTTTATAATTCATTCATTTATAGTTTACATATTTAAAAGTCTCTATATGAGGCGGTACTCTAGAAATATATTACAGTGGACACAATAATAATATAAATTGTGATTTGAAGAACAGTTGGAAATTACTGTCCAAGCCACTTTTAAAGACAAATCTGACCAATCAGAATCATCCAATTCACAATTCATCAATGCTTTGGTTGAGCAGAAACCTTAACATTAGATATTCCATAACATTATTTTTTTTTTTTTACTTTTTTCTGACTAGAAAAAATTACCCCTGACGACATTGGCTCAGTGTTTGGTTGAGGGAGCTGCAATATTAGGGGACGACTCTCTGCTAGGGTAAGTGGGCTTTTTTCCCTAACGGTTCCAATATTCTAATTTAAGACATACTGTACACTTTACACTGATGTTTTACTGATCTCTCTCTCTCTCTCTCTCTCTCACACACACACACACACGCACACACACACACACACACACACACACACACAGGAAGATGCTGAAGTTATGTGGGGACACTGAAGAGAAGCTTGCCCAAGAGCTCATTGTCTTTGAACTCCAAATGGAGAGAGATGTGGTGGAACCTCTCTATGTCCTCGCTGAGGTAAACCTGCCTTTCTTTTAGGATTGCATGAAACCAAATTAAAGATATACTTCCATGTTTTCCAAGTGCTCTGCAGAGTATAATCAGTTAACCATGGGCAAGAGTTTTGACATTTTTTTGTATTGAGAAAAGATTGCACATTGCAAATTGCACATTTATTAGAAACATGCTTGTCATAGTAGCCTAAGGGTACATTTAACATTTTGTCAGTAAACACTAAAAATGCATTTTATAGCCCACCTGTGAATAAGCAGTATGCAATTCCCTTCAACCCCATCCATCAGTAAAAAAACAAAATAGAACCACAAGTTGTCCTGATGGTATTTGAACAGTGGGGCATTCTTATTACAGATGAAACCTAGATACTGTGTCTGGTAGTGATGGTTCGTTCATAAATTATACGTTCTTTTTGAACGAGTCTTTAACGTGACTCAAAAGAAAAAGAACGAGTAGTCTCAAAGAATGATTCCTTCATTTTGCAATTTTGCACGCCAAGCATCGCAAAACCTCAGTAGGTTATGTGCAGGAAACAAAAATGAGTAGTTACTTTTGAGTCTTTGGTCCGAATCGTTCATTCTTTTGTCACGTGACTCCCATAGTGCATTAGATTCAAAGGAACGAAGAATTTGAACCAGAAGATATGAGAGGTGAGCTGCTCGTTTTCACTCACTCACACATCGTCATTAACGCTTAATCCTGTATTCAGGGTCGCGGGGGCCTGGAGCCTATCCCAGGAGACTTAGGGCATGAGGCGGGGTACACCCCAGACAGGTTGGCAATCCATCGCAGGGCACACACACATACTCGCACACTCATTCACACAATACGGGCAATTTGAGAACACCAATTAACCTAACCTACATGTCTGTGGACCGTGGGAGGAAACCAGAGTACCCAGGAAAGCATGGGGAGAACATGCAAACTTCATGCAATCGAGCCTGGCCGGAAATCGAATCAGGACCCTGGAGGTGAAAGGAGACAGTGCTAACCACTACACCACCGAACAATTCGGATTGTTCCTGCTGCTCATTCTGTTTATCATAACAGAATCATATCATATGTCCTTAGCTGCATTGTAATATTTTCATTACTGCAACTATAGCCACAATTTGTGTATGTAGACATGTTGGGGGTCTGTTTACAGAAAATGTAACATTTTATTTTATATCTGATCAAAAGAACGAAATAAACTAAATGATTCAAGAAAGATTCTTTCATTTTGATGAACGATAAAATAATCAAAACTTACCAACACTTACCATCACAGGCACTGATATAAATGTATCACATGCAGGAACATACAGAATACCGATTATAATGAGTAAGTGAGTTTTATTTGTTTGCTCTGTACAGCAAGACTATTTAACATCTATAACTGTAATTGCCTACACACCGCAGATGCATCAGGCAGAGATCAGTGTGTAAACTATTTCACCTAAGCTCGTCTCCAAGTACTCTTTTAATACATGCTTTTGCTTAACACCCTGCCTAATGATAAATTTATGAATCCTGCCCTTATTATGTATTTAGATTTATTTGTTCATTCATCCTGGTCAGGGTCTAAATATTTGGGACACACACATTATATCGGTCCATTCCAGGACACCACCCATATTGACACACTCACTCACAACCTGCAGAGTTCCAGAGACATGTGGAGAACCTGTAAAACTTTACATAGAAATGAATCCGAGCTAAAAAAACAACAACTAGTGAGCCTGGAGCTGTGAAAAATGGATTCAATTATGTACATAATGCATCCACAGTATGTACAGTAAAGGTGCATTCAATTTTTCAGCTATATTTTTGTATCTACACAGGTGGACATTCCGAACATACAGAAACAAAGGAAACATCTAGCCAAGCTTGTTTTGGACATGGATTCGGCACGGACAAGGTGCGATCTTTTTTTTTTTTTTTTTTTAAACGTTTGTATCATTTGTTGTTTTGTGGTCTCACTGTGTCCTTTACTTTCCCTGTCAATAGGTGGCAGCAGTCATGCAAGTCCTCCAGTCACCCTAGCAATCTTCCCCCAGCTGGGGCCAAAGCAGATGCACTCCGAGAGGAGATGGAGGAGACGGCCAATCGCATGGAGATCTGCAGGGTATTTTAGTCTACCTCTTTAGTTTTTTTTTAACGTCACCATACATGTTTTATAATAAAATTCTCTTTGTTGAAAAGGATTCATATGATAAGAGTACCTGCTGTTTAATCTATTTAATATAAAAAAGCAAAGAAAATAACACCTGTTATATGAAATTAATCATTAATGAATGAATAATATTAATTATCTTTGTTTTACTTTGCTCGCTTAGGACCAGTTGTCAGCGGACATGTACAACTTTGTGGCCAAAGAAATAGACTATGCAAACACCTTTCAGACGGCAAGTGCTTACCGTATTTGTAGATGCAATGATAAAATATACTATAATATCAAATCCCTGCTCGGAACATAACAGGACCAGCAAAGGCCAGTACTGCAGGTGTTAACAACTTGTTTGATCTTTCAAATGTTCTATAGCTTATAGAGATTCAAGCAGAGTATCACAAAAAGTCTCTGGAAATTCTGCAGAGTGTGCTGCCACAGATCAAAGCACACCAGGGTAAGTCCTTCCATCTGGCTTTTAAAGCCAGCGTACACAAGATCAGCTTGTTGACTCATTTTTTTTTTGTGCAGACACAGAATATCAGTGAACCGTGTGTGTGCGTGTGTGTGTGTGTGTGTTTACATTCATTTTTTCTTATGTGCAGGCTTTTTACACTGTGTGTAATTTGTGGTAATTTCAGAGGCTTGGATAGAGAAGCCATCCTACGGCAAGCCTTTAGACGAGCACCTGACCCTAAGTGGCAGAGATATAGCCTTTCCCATTGAGGCATGTGTCACCATGCTTCTGGAGTGTGGCATGCAGGAGGAGGTGAGAACCTGATGCATGCGTTTCTGATGCATGATCTAAACATGATGAAAATAAGGTAGGCAGAGAGGGAAGGATCATGGTTAACATCAACTTGACACCATCCTATATATTGATATCTGTCCTGAGATAACTTGATTTTTTTAGAATGATTTGATGATAATAAAGTGATGAAAGAGAAATGCTTGGTATGGACAGTAAGAAGACTACACATCAAGTTAACACTTCACATTAAGCCACTGTCAAGCTTCAGGCCAGCGAGGAACGACGGCACGGTTTTATTGCTTTCATATCCCTAAATGGATTGAGATTTAACCAGGGAATTGAACAGTGCAGTTCTTGATTTTAATTTTTTTGCATGTTTGTTGCACTTAAATGATTCAGATCATTCAAGGAAATACAAAATGCAGTTTTTAAAAGATGATTTCATTTAAAGAGAAAAAAACTGCCCAAACCTGCTTTGCCCTCAGGTAATTTTTGTGTAATATTAAAATTTGTTTGATGTTCTGAATCATTTATTTCTGACAAATATGCAAAAAAAAGAAATAAATAAAAAGTAAAAGGTAGGAGCATAATATACCCTGGTCACTGACAAAATTGTTTGTTTAAAAAACTGCAAATAGATTTAGCATACATACTATAAACATCTGAACAAATTTATTTCAATATGCGATTGGAAAGAATGGCTCAGTAGACCATGTTTTGCAGCACACTACTGCATAATACAGGATCAGATCCATGCTGGTATAACACAAGTTTAGACAGAGCTGCAGATATTGTATATGTGATTGTATATGATATATTGTATATAATATATGAGAGGATTTTCTCTTATTAGAAGAAAAGGTATCACTATGCAAGAAATACACTATATAGCCAAAAGTTGGTGGACACACATCATACTCATATGTTGGCCGTCCCTAAACTTGGAAGCACACAACTGTATGTGATATCTTTATATACTGTAGCATTACAGTTTCCCTTCACTGTAATGAAGGGGCCCGAACCTGTTCCAGTAAGACAATCCTCCTGCACAAAAAAACAAGGTCTACAAAGTGGAACAAATGATATGTCCAGAACAGATCTCTGGCCTCAACCCTTATGGACACCACCGGGATGAATTGTAAGGCCAGATGTCCCCAGGCCTGCTCATACATCACTAGTCACTGACCTCACTAATTTTCTTGTGATTAACAGGGAAAATCCACACATGGGATGTTTAAAAAGCACATATAATAGTGATGATGATTTAGAAACCTTTGCTATATACAGTAGTGTATGTACTGTAACTTACAGGAGTATAGCAAGTCCATACATTTCTCATTTATTTAGTTTGCATATTACTTATACTACAGATTTATACTAGTTAACGTAAAATATTTAGGTTTAAAATACAAGGTTTTTAACACCCTTTCAGAATTAAATTATATATTATAATTATTGTTGTTGTTGTTTTTTCAAATAAATTATCTAGAGAATACATGACATTTTTCTGTCTATCTTTTAACACCTAAAGAATTTTTGTTTTGGTGTGGTTTGTTTAGCCAAAATATTCAACAGAATAGAAAAATATATCTAGGAAATGTTCATGGTGGATTTCACATTGCAAACACAAGATTTCACGACATGATTTTCCCTGACACTTCTGTTCTATTTTGGTGCCTGTTGTTTGCTTAGATGCTTATGTGTGAGTTCTTGCATTGCAGTAGAAATGAGATCCTTACTTGATACTCGCTGTGCTCTCAGGGTTTATTCCGAGTGGCCCCTTCAGCTTCCAAGCTGAAGAAGCTGAAAGCATCTCTGGATTGCGGGGTTCTGGATGTGCAGGAATACTCTGCAGATCCACATGCTATAGCAGGTTAGTTGCGCTTTCTTAGCGATAACACTGCTACATGGGCAATGTGATCGAAGCAGACCAGCAGCATTTGCAGATGTTGCTGATAACCCAGATGCATCTCTCTTTCTTTCTCTCTTCCTTTTTACATTTTATCACTACTAAGATAATCATGCCTCATTTTAGTTCTTAACATTAACTGTCTGCCACTTATCTTTTTGTTTCTTAATACTTCCTATTCACTTCTTCCCCTTCTCTGTTACAGGAGCTCTGAAGTCATATCTTCGTGAGCTCCCTGAACCTCTAATGACCTTGCAGCTGTATGATGAGTGGATTCAAGCCTCAAAGTAAGTAGTGACTGTAGTACCAGTATGTACACCAGGGCAAATCAGCTCACCTCTGGAGCCTAATGGCACTATGGAGTACAATATATTTAGGAAAACCATATTTTTATATTTTACTGTATATTTGTCCCAATATATTGTAAAGGCTCATTGGAAAAAAAATCCAGTATTGAAGCTATAACTAACAATATGTTAAACCTTTGTTCTGAGACTACTGTTGTGTACATTGCATTTTCTCCTTATTGTTACTATGCGCAGCTGATATCTACAGTATGAACCTTATTAATGTCTTCAAAATAAAACTAAATGAAACAAAAGAAAAATGTCCAAGGAACTATTATATAGGCTGTTATAATAAGAATTATTTCAAATGATCATTAATTATTATCACGCAAGAATATATAGACAATGTAACCAGGAGAAAATTTCATCGTCCTCTTTTAAGGATATTCAGGGCTCATCTTAACAAGTTGCATTCACTTTGTACTTCTATTTTACAAATTATTTATGGAAATTAAATCAAGCCAGTTAATATTAAGAGGGTAAATGTTGAAGGTGATTATAAGGGCAAAAGCTAAACATATAGTTATTAATGTCAAAAGAGAATTTCTGCAACATATCTTATTTGATAATTTTGTCAGGATGATAAATGGATTTATGTGAAACCTAATAATTTCCCTTTGCTTTTTGATTTCATCCTTAGTGAATGCATTTTTTTTGCACTTACCTAAATGAGCACCCCTCATTTCTCTGTATTAAATTAAAATAACATACTGTAGATTCAATAAAAAAATGGAAACAAACATTTTACTGCAACAGGCTGCAAAGTGCCCAAGGGTACTATTTAAAAGTTGGTTGTTTATGTGTCAACCTCATCGGCAACCTCATTTCCCCTCTTGTCTTTTCTACCCACACAGCATTCAGCATCACCAATATACTAATCACCAGCCTAATCATCTGTCATTATCTGCACCTATTTTTTACTGGTTCATGTCTTAAGTTATTATTAATATTTAAATGATTCATAGGTCACTGTGTGGTTTAACAAACACCATTTTTCTAAACGTCTATGTAAAAAAAAAAATCAAGAAAGTCTGGCTCTTTGGAAGCAACATATTAAGACATGAGAGGTGGTGCAAGACCTTTAAGACAATACTGTATGTACCAGGTCTTATAGCATGCAAACCTTTATTTTCCAATTTTTCCACATCAGTATTCAAGATATGGACAAGAGGCTCCAAGCCCTCCTGGCTTCATGTGAGAAACTTCCAACAGTCAACTTAAACAACTTCAGGTCAGTGCCTCTGACTGCTTACAGTTGCCATTATTTGTGAGTCTGTGTGAAGATGACAGCATGACAGTTAGGGAATACCACAGCAAAGACAGGGACACTGATCTAATTGTCACTTAGGCTGTACTCAGCGTATCAATAATGCAGTATTGTTATTGAGTTATGCTTGGTATGTGTAGCAAACGGCAGCACGGTGGTTTTGTGGGTAGTACTGTCGCCTCTCGGGTTGGGATTTGAATCTCGCCTCCGATCTTTGACTGTTGAGACGTTCTCCCTATGCCTGGTTGGTTTCCTCCCAGTAGTCAATCATGCAACATACTGTACTGTAGGTTGATTGGCATTTCCAGATTTTCTATGGTGTGTCCCTTACGGGAAAAAATATATATGGCAATACATTAAATAATACATTTCCATATATGGGAAACTAGTGCTGATATTTATCAATATACGGCAATATATGAATGGACCATGTATGGATATATATGAATGGACCATGTATGGATATATATGAATGGACCATGTATGGATATATATTGCGATGAAGACAAAAACAATTGTATTTATACTTATAGTTGTTTTATTGAAACACTATTAAAACTTTATGCATGTTTAAGTATTATACACACTTTTACTTTATCGGTGTGCTCTGATTAATGCCTATAAAGTCCATTTTGTTTGAACTATATTAACATAAAAACATATTGTAAAAAAGTATAAAGAAATAGATATATTAAATCATATTCAACAAATTATGAAGTATATTCTTGAATATTAAATTACATACATTAAGATATGTATTTAAATATTTTTAATATACAGTGTATTTCTCAATATACGAAAAGCTTGTATAATATTGTAATATATTAATACAATATATTATTCTGCATATTGTGAATATATTTTTGAATATGAATATCTTTTTTCTGTTAATTATTAGTTATTATCAGTTATTGTAGCAACTAGAAATATTAACATTATAAAATCTTTTCAATTTACCAGTAGATCATAACACTAAATAATTTAATATAATATGTGTTTATAACTTGCGAAGAGTTGGCACCCTATTCAGAGTGCACTCTGTCTTCTGTGCCCTAAGTTCCCTGAGATAGGCCCAAGGTTATGTCAGTACTTATGCTGGTAAAATTCCTCCGTATACATGCAGTGGTAGACTTATGCATATGCTTATGTAAATGTTTTTTTAGGCTACTAGTGTGCTTTTTATAGCTCACAGTTCAAAACACAATAATACTGTAATAGCCACCACCAGTGCAACAAAGTATAAAAAGGATCTTGTGTTTTGAACCATTTTTAAATATAATTTTTTATCATATTAATGTAAGTTATGGTTAGGACTCAGGGGCCATAATAGAACATGAAAGAAGGGGTGCAAATTTGAAGTTTTATGTAAATGCTATAGAATATATTTTTTCGTTTCTGTACTCTGCTTCTGTCGTTCGCAGATACTTGATTAAATTCCTTGCCAAGTTAACTGAGTTCCAGGATGCCAACAAAATGACACCTGGTAACATTGCAATAGTGTTGGGACCCAATCTGCTGTGGACACATTCAGAATCGTGAGACTCTGCCCTGTTTTTTCCTTCTTCTTTTTTTTGGAGGTTGATGCATTAAGTTTCTGTCTATTGCTGGTGCCACTGTTTTATGTAAAACAGGATTTTATAATATATATTGCTCATTTTAAGATAAAATGGATCATTTGATATGTTTAGGAACATGACAGAAATGATGACCACAGTGTCACTGCAAATCGTTGGTATCATTGAGCCTATCATTCAGCATGCCGACTGGTTCTTCCCAGGAGGTAAGAAAAACACCCAATCTGTTTTCTCTCACTTTCTCTTTCACACACACACACACACACACACACATTCACACATACCAGTCTACCCCTTGAGAGAGATTTGAACTGGTTTTCATCTGCTATTCTTAGATATTGAGTTCAACCTGACAGGCAGCTACGGTAGCCCCATCCACACCAACCATAACTCCAACTACAGCTCCATGCCTTCGCCAGACATTGACCAATCAGAACACAAGCAGTCTCACGACCAGAGCCGACGCCCCCTCAGCGTTGCCACTGACAACATGATGCTGGAGTTCTACAAAAAGGATGGGTATGGTTTAATATTTTTTCCCCTGCGCAAGCTGTTCCCCTCCTTCCCTCCCACGGCGTGACTCCCACACACACTCTTTCTATCAAGCATCTCTTTGCATCTCACGTCTTCATCAAGGCAGCAGTGTTCTTAAGTAAAATCTTGCCAATAGCACATAACTCGTCAGGCTTTGTGGTATATCTTTTAGAAAATAGAGGTAAGAAGTAAAAACAGTAAATTTCTAATGTAATGATTATTTGGTTGTACAGGGGCATCGACTGTGCATTCACTGAGTGACTTCATTGTGTTGTCTATTCCGATTTGGAGTTTTGCCATGGTGAGATTTTAGGCCCCGAGACGCCAAACTCCCACAACTTCCATTTGTTTAAACAAAGACTGCCGGGCCGGTGCAGTCTCTATAGCAACCTGCTTGATGTGTGATGGAAGGCAAGAGCTGAGTTTTCATTCATTGCTGCTGAAGGTTGGGAGAATCAGCCCTCTCCTGCAATGCGTCGACAGGTGGAAAACTACGGCATATGGATGCACTGGATGGAACCCGCAAATCATCCTTTTTAATAAATACCTTCATCAAAAGTGTTTTTTTTTAATATATATATATATATATATAACTATGGTATTTTTTTTCAGGACACAAGAAAGTAAAAATATGTCAGATTTGAAGGTGATTCGCTGATTAAAGGTCAAAGAATTGCCCTGTTTGGATATCTGAAGAAATCTATCTAGAATTTAAATTAGGGGGTAATTAGACTTAATGAGACCTAATAGCTCCACAGCAGGGGAAAGTGCCAGCTGCTTATGTGGCCAGCTTGCTCTCACCTCCAGATGCTTGCATCCACCTAATTGCATCACAATTTGGCTTTTTCTATTATGTCCCCTCTTCTCATTTGACCCCATCTCCCCTAATTGCCCCTACACTACAATTATTGCTCTACTTAAAACTCCTTTCCGATGGCTTACATTGAAACTTTCATTCCATGGAGCTAAATTCATGTTTCTTCTACAGTAAATAGAGCTTTATCAGTACTCAATATATTGTACATGCCAATGCATCTGAAAACTTTAACACAGGAAAGTATTTCTCCAGTTGTGAGAAATATACTGTAAGAGCAGTTAACCTGCACGGTTAATTATGAACTACGGTACAGTAAGGATGTACAGCTGTACCAAATGTCTTTTTCAAACAAATCTGTCTTCTGTTTGGAAACATTTACTTAATGTGGGCTTATGTCTTTTTCATGGTATTCTGTATTGTGTGCAATACTCCACCGGTAATCATGTTTTATTATGTATCCAAGGATGTAGGAGAGGCCAATGTGTGGGCTTACACAAGCACATCAGGCATTTCCAATTTTCATGTTATGCATATTTATAAACTATTATATAGACTTTTCTTTTTTCTATTTTGTGGGTAAAAACACTCCTACTGTAGATCATTTTAGATATCTACGGGTAGTGTAAACTATATACCATACATTCTTCTTTTCTACATCATTACTCTCAAATTTGCCCTCTGGTCCAATCCAGTGGACTATGAGTAGCAGGTAACCTTTTGAATCTGACATCTAACCTTCATTCCTCTGTCCTTACAAATGCAGCATTAGGAAAATACAAAGGTAGTGTATGTCTCCTTAATGCTAACAGTAATAAACATTACCAATGTTTTTAGGCGGAAAGCATTTAAAATCTTTTTTTTTTTTTTTTTTTTTGCATTTGTCTTTTTGGATGGTATGGATGGCTGATTGTGCTTCCCCCCTGTGTTTTGGGCAGTATGGGAGTCAGAGTGATGGACACATCCTGGGTGAAGGGTAAAGGGGCATCCACGCTTGTTCGAAAAGCCTCATCCACACCTCCCAGCGCCCAGCCGCCTGGATCGCCTGCTGACACGCTCGTGACTGAGCAGCCTGGAGAGCTGAACACGTCCCCCATTCCCACGCCTCCTCCGGTAGACAGGGCTAGGTAAGTCCATGTCTCTTCATTATTTAATCCCCACTATCACTTTTCAAATATTCAAATATGTCAATATTCTTTTCAAACTCCTTCTTATAACATCACATTTTCTCTTCTCACATAGTCTACAAATCCTTTATGGATAATTGTATCATATATGGCAAGCACATGTCTAATTAGTAGCGATGTTAGTTTATGTTAGAAATTTCATTTTAAAATGTCTGTACAGTTTCCAAATGCAAATAAGATCCATGCTGTGGCTTAACAGTCATTTCATTTCATGAACCATGTTCAAGCCAGAGACTTTTTTTTACTTTAAATCCAATAACTTTCCCATCTGTGCTGTGCCATTGGTTTTCACCATCATCCTGTGGCTAACACGTTGCTCCCTGGGTTTGTGATGGCTGTAGGTCTGGCTGGCTTGCTCCTTCTCCTCTGTGACTCTTTCAGACTATGAAAGGGTTTTGTGTCTGTGTTCAACTGCCCTGGGTTTAGTTAATGCACCAGACTATTTGAGCGCTCTGTTTTTGGTCTTGCTAGAAAGATTACGGCCATAGATAAAAGCATTGTTATTTCTTTGAACTTTTTCATACTTTCTGAATATTTTTTGAACTCAACACACCGAGATGGTCAGAGCTGAGCGTGGCGGTTTAAATGGAAAAAAATGGTCCTGGACTTGGTGCAGTGCGCAGACACAAGGTCATTCTTAGCTCATTATAGAGCGATATTTTTTTTTCTTTCATATGCAGGACTTTTTGTGCAGTGGAATCTGAATGACCACGCTGAGACCCCACACCCTTTTAATTCATTGTTTTGGCTTTTTAGCAGGCTTCCTGTGTGCTATGCTTCTTTGCCATTGTCCCGCACTTAAACTGACCGACTCCTCATCAGAGCCTAAACCAGTGATTGTTGTTTTTTTTTTTCCTTTGTTTTGTTTTGTGAGCTTATAATGTGAATAAGTAGTGACTCATTCTCTAACAGTAGAGAGTAGTAGTCATGCTGGAGCTGAGAAAAAAATCCACTTTCGGCTAGTGCTATCATCCGTGTGCGTGTGCAGTTACTAGAGCTCTCTCTCTCTCTCTCTCTCTCCCTCTCTCTCTCTTTCTGTCTCTCTTTCTGTCTGCTCTTAATTTTTTTTCAATATCTGCAGCTCCAACGAGGTGTCACCCCACCGGCCGGACCCCTCTCATGCCCATGTGCCCCACGGGGAGGAGCGGCCGCCCCCTCCTTACCCTTCCTCTTCCACCATCTCCCATGTCCCTCACCACTTTTATCCCAAACCCCCTCCCTGTGCACGGCCAGTGGCCCCAGGGCCCGAGTCACAGCCCCCTGACTCCCCACCGTCCCATTTGCGCTGGTCTGGCTATGGCCCTCCTCAACCCCAGGCACTCCCTTCATCCTCTTCTTCCTCCTCGTCCTCTTCTTCTCTCGACATTAACTCCAACCCCAAGCCTAGCTGCCTGCACTTCCCCAAACACGGCCCAGCATGCGAGTTGCCGGACGTGAACACCTCCCCTCTCTACGTTAAAACACCCCTCATTTTGACCCGCAACGAGGTGTCCCTCGGAAACCCCCCTAGCCTTCCCACATCTGGCCCCCCTCCGTGGGCTGCCTGTCCATGTGCCCGTGAGCGAGGACCCCCCAGGCTGCCTAGGTAAATACCGCCTGTATGTTCCCACCCACCTGACCTCGGCTACATACACACCAAGATGCTGCCCTTATAGTGGCTCTCCTAATTTAAGACCAGATTTTCCCCTCTCTCTTTTTGTTTCTGTTCTTACGCTTATAGTGCTTTTTTTCAACGCCATACCTCAGATTCTGTAACATTCTCATTGTCCAGGGGAGCCTCTCGTGGGGGTTGCCTAGCAACTGAGGATGTTACTGGCTTTTAGAGAAAGTGGATCCTGCCATAGATTAGGAATAAAAAACATGGATAACCCTGCATATGGTTATATAGTGTAGTACTGATACATTTATGGAATAACTTCTTCGAGACGATGCACTGCGTGTTACAGTTGCCTATTACGGCTGACTATTATATTAGGACAGGAAAGTCATTAAATAAAGGTCGGCTGTATAGAGCTGAAGGTCAGTATATATGGCAACGATTAAACGTGACTACTAAAGACAACTTGACACTGGTATGCTGACAAAGTTTTTTTTTCTTTTAGTGGTAACACCTTACAAATATATGATACTAAAAGAAATTTTATGTTATATTTAAAATAGGAATAGCTATTTCACTGCTCACATCCTTCCTTCCTGATACATATATGCCAAACATCGAAATGAGTAGAATACTATATAACGTGCTGGTTTGGTCACCTAAGTTGTTCAAAAAAAGAATAATAAATAAGTTGTGACAAGTTTAAAAGAATGCACTGTTTTCTATCCTTTAACTCTAAAGCTTCTGTAATCATCACTGCAAGATTAAAGTTATTTGCAGAACAATATGAGTCTCCTTATTGTATTTTTGCTATCTGAGAACAAGCCTGCCTGATAGTCTCTCTCACCTCATCTTTTTCCATCAGTCTCCATTCAGATGATGTCCATGTAGAGCTCAGGAAACTACACAGATGAAGTCATTCTCCACATAATTGTAGACATAACAGCCTGGCCACTTAAGTAGAGAGCTGTCAGGGTTAGAAATCCTACATATACCCCACTGCATTACAGATACGCTTGTGTGTGTGTGTGTGTGTGTGTGTGTGTGTGTGTGTGTGCGTGTGTGTGGATGTTGTAGGTGGATGGCTAGTCGACACAAGGACACTCTATTCCCCTCCTACTAACAGAGATTGGAAATACATTCGATCCCCTATTATGTATCTGTCTTTGAAGACAAGGGCAGATAAAGCTGCTGAGAATTTTGACATCAGTTATACAATTTAAACACTCCAAATCTTATTGATTTTGTATCATAAAAAGAATCTGATATTTTTTCATCATAACCTAAACTTATTTTTGGACCATGTGAGGAGGTGGAATAAGCTTTGTGTGAGTAGTCTTTGTAAACTTTTCCTCATTAAGAGTATAGCAGCTGTGAGTCTGTGGCAGGCCATCACATTCCTGTCTCTTTCTCAGCACCCTGAAGAGCAAGGAGCTCTCGCCTGTGATTGGCCATAAGGCTGTGCAGGCAGCAGGACAGACAGTGCCCCCTGTCGGCCAGCAAAGCAACAGCCAGTCACCACACTCAGCCGAGCACAGCCCTCACACCCTGCGTAAAGGTCTGTCTGTAAAATGATTTTATTTCTATAAAAAGTTATCTAATCAGATTTATAAATCTAGTACAGTGCAAGAACTGTTAAGCAAAGTGAGGTTAAAAGTAGTGTAGTGAAAGGCAGGGTATGCATTATAAACTTTTGCACTCATCCCAGAAGTTTCATTAAGTCTACTGAAAATTCAAGATTATACCTAAAGTCCAAGTGTCTTGACTTATTACTACATGATATTTAATGTGAGGTGATTTTTTTTTAATTCTTCTAGAATCCTACAGACTTTTATTTTGTAAATCTGACTCTGTTCTTCCTCTCTTTTTTTCTTGGCAGGCTCGAAGAAGTTGGCCCCTGTGCCACCCAAGGTTCCTTACGGCCAGTCAGGGGCGATGTCCGACCAGTCCACAGGTCAGCCGTCCCCGGTCAGCCTGTCCCCCACTCCCCCAAGCACCCCGTCCCCGTATGGCCTGGGCTGTGCCCCGGGGCATGTGCCCCCTACTTCTCCTGGGCAGGGCACGCTAGGCACATCCCACTCTGTCCTGTCCTCTCCCCCATCTCTGACTGGCACACTCAACAAGTCGCGGCCCGCCCCCAAACCGCGACAGAGACCAAGTCTGCCCCCTCCACAGCCACCCACTATCCCCCCCAGTGTTCCCCAGCCAATGGAACAGGGCCTGCTGGACGGATTGTCCCCCGGGGAGAGCATGTCCACAGGTAAACATGTCTCAATGACAACCGCAAGAGCGGGAGGACAGCATCCCTCTCTCAAACTGTCTGTCTCGCCATCATATGCAGGCGATGGACTTTGAAAAGCCATGGTTCCCTAAAAATGTGAAGTGTTTTCACTGTAATTTGTTTCCATTTTTCGCTGAGCATGAGGTGCCTTTAAGTTGAGTTGCCTTTAATTATTTTAAGACCAGTATTTTGTTATTGATTTGTAAGTTCTGGATAATATAAAGCACTTGAATAAGGAGTATAAAGGGATTGTACTCAGAATACCAGGATCTACAGTATACAACCTAACTATAAAGCTCAGTAACTGTCTTGGTTATTTCCACAATACTCAGACATTGTTTTTAAGTAAGGCGTGTGCTCTGTGTATGGTACTAGTGGTCAGCTGTGTGGGCACTGACTGTATGTTCTCTCATTTAAGCCTCTGGTGTGTCTTGTCGGTCATTCTCCTGATCGCTCTGATTGATGTATGACTCTTTTGTCCCCTGCCATTGTTATGCACCTTGCAGCTGTGTGAGGCCAGGCACTGAGTGTGGGCTAAATGTGAGGGGGACGTATAGGGTAAGCCCAAAAACCTGCTGCGCAGCCGCGCCCCACGCCGTAGCCTCATCTCACACCGTCGGGCCTGGTGCTGTGGCTGAGTCTAGGGGCTCCTGCAGTCTGTTCCCTCTGTACATTACACTCTTGTCAGCCAGCTCTCTCATCTTCACTCTTGACTCTGTCTATCTGTCTCTTTTCTCTTTCTTCTTTAAATCTGTCTCTCTGTGGAGCTGTTTGTTGCTGCCTCATTCTCTCCATGTAGTCTATGCATGGTGTTGGAAATGGGCTGTGCATGGCTTATGGACCACCAACGTTGTCACTTCTGAAATCCATCCTAATGACCCTGCTCTCGCCCCACCCCAAGTTCCTCAAACTACTCCCCTAAGAGTCATTTGGCAGCTTCTCACCACATGGGTGCTCCCAGGTAAATTCCACCCTCTCTGAATCAGGCCAGCTGTGGGGTGACTCTGAAACTTGCTGTCCATGTCCATCTCATTCTTACACAGGGGAGGTCATCGCAATCAGAACCCAGGCCATACGGTAGCTCCTCAGAGAACCGCAGATCTGTGCGGTTCCCTCACTTTACACCCATCCCATCGTCTTTGTCAAAGCATTATGGTTATTGTGGTGGCTATCCATGTAATGTCAACTGTGATGATTCTGAAACATGTCGATTGTACACTCAACAATTTATTAATGACCTTTAAATGATGGTTACATCTACATTTTGTGAAGGAGAGGACAACCCTAGAGAATTCTCCCAATATAAAAAGAGTCATTTTGTCAATAGTTTAGTATGAGAAAAACCCTGTGTAGAATGTTAGGGAACAACCATTTTTTTTAACCTCCTTCTTCCAACAATCTCATTAAACCAACCTGCGCTGGCTTTTCCTCAAATGTTGGACCAAGAACTTAATTTGCTTTCCCTTCTTCTCTCCTGTGTCTTTCTCCATCATCCTCACCATCATATTTCTCTTCTACCTGACCATGATTGTGTTTGTCCTGCTTGTCTTCATAACATGTTTCACTCTCGCTGCCATTCCTTGCCACTCATCAGCAGATCTCTTCAGTTTGGAAATCCCCTCCATCAATGTCAATCTGGACAGCCTGCTCGACGAGTTCAGGGTGGGGGTGCCGAGCCGGAGCTCCCTGGCCATGGCTGACTCTCCGGAGGTGGAACGCGTGATTGAGGAGGAGTCACAGAGCACCACGCTGTAACTCCAGAGCCCAGCCAGTGGCCGCCTAGCCCTGCCGAGCTCCCCCACCTTCAGCTGAGGTCCTATGAGCAACCAGGCCACCATCAACCACACCTACCCCACCCTCACCACTGGAGCTGCCACCCCCCACCCCTCCCAACCCAGCACAAACACATACACCTGCTCTAACCTTTACATGTTCCAGTGACTAATCAGAATATCACATCCTCTTCTCACTGATAAGTAGATAAGGTATGTGATGACATCTTGAAAAGCAGTGCCATAGCAAAGACAAGCAATGAAAGACTGAGAATGTTACAGAAATTATAGTGTGTTGTGAAGAATGTGCCACGTCACACATTTAGGTTTCTCTCTGTTGTTTTTGCCTTATTGGAGACTATAGATCATTTGCAATACAATGGACACAGAGGGGATTTTGTTGACTCCAAAGGAACATTATATTTTTATGTGCTGGAAAGCATGTGATCAAAACATCAAAATGTAGTATTTGCTCATATTCTTTAGTGTTTGAGTTGGTAAGCAGGTTTCATTTCTTGTAAATGAATTGAAGACACAAAGCATGCAACTTTATTTAAATCCAGTTTTACAATGTCGAGGCCTTGGCTTTCTTGCTCTTGTCCTCTCACTTGCTCTCATTCTCTCTCTCTCTCTCTCTCTCTCTCTCTCTCGTTCACCTTCTCTCTGTATATGTATCAGTCTCTATGACAAACACATGCCTATATAAACACCACTGCTTTGGCATAGACAGTATCATGACAATATTTCTAATTAAGTGTCTAAATGTGCACAGATCAACTCAAGCACATTATGAAAATATTCTGAGATGTTTGTAATACACTAATAATCTGTGAAACAAGAAATCATAGTAAATGTTTTTGCCTCACTGTCCTAATACTTGATAGGACACGTCAGTGGTACGTTTGTACTCTTCACACTTCTGACGCCAGCTGTAAAACAGACGGTTCTGCTGTAAAGAGAAGTGAAACGATTAAGACGTATTTTGTGCCTCCCATTCTGACTTCGTTATCAGGACAGGTATAATGACAGGTTCCTCTACTGTGTAAATACTAAGACTGTACATATTGATCTGTAGATACGTGTTAATGAGAGGACAAATGTAAAGGCAAATATGAATTATATATTCATATGTGTTACATGCCATATTTATCTTGTATAGAGATAATGTTCTATGGAAACGGAGTATTATTTTGTCCCTGAATACTTGTCGCCAGATTCACACAGATTAAGTGAGCTCTTGCACTTTTATAAGCCATGAACACTAACTGTAAAAACACAAACAGACATGTCAACAGCCCAAGTGGACACTAGCCCTAAAATCTGAACCTGAAATTTTACATATTTTACTTTTGTTCTACAGATTGGTGATCATTTAGATTATTGCGTTTAATGAACTTGCATTTGAATACAGTGAACTTCCATAAAGACACAAATAATGGTGACTGGCTTACATGAAATATAGTTTTACTGAACCATAAACAAGAAGAATTTGCCAGATTGTTTACTTTATAAGAAGCCTGTAGCCTTCCCTGGTTATTCGGTCATCATAAGGCACATCAGAACAGAAAACAATTTTAAGGATTCCTGCGTGCAAAAGGGAAAACATGCCATTTGTAGCCATATTTTTATTTATTTGGTTGGTCACCAAAGCTGTTCTCTTGCCTTTATTCTCTTCCATCTGGTTGGCTACTGCCACCTCACAGGGCCTTTATTTTCTTTGTATGGAATTTCCTTTTAACTGTATTTTTTAACATCAGGGCTCATTTTAGACTGACATTATCAAAACAAGCAGGCCCTGATTTACCATGATTTACCTTAGTCTTGCTGCCTTCTCCCTGAAACACTCCAATCTGAAGTTATATCCAAAAGAATGATGGGAAAAGGGTTGGAAGTGCCATCTGGGTATTTCTTCTTCTTTTTTTTTTTTAGTAGATTTCAAACAGATGCTGTAGTCTGTCATGTGTGACTTGCTTGAAAGCTAGTGGAACACAAATAGGGCACGAGAAAGTGCAATTACACTATATTTCTATTGTTAACCTCACAGAGAAGTGGCCATGAGAGCTATGCTTTTTAATCTTACCAAGAGCCTAACTCTGAAGCAATCCCAAATGTCATGGCTTTCATTATCGGTTTTTTTTATTAAGCATTAACGTACTTCAGGGACAAGAGGACTTCTTTGCTGAAATATATGGTATGCCTGAGTGTGCATTCTCAATTACTTCTACTATGATGGTTTTTGGTGACTGAGTACTCTTTTAATAGCTGTAGTGAGTATCAATGATAATTGCAAGTGTCCTCACAATAGATATTTATGTCTTGAAGCCAGTGGCGAGTTTTGTGTATATTTGAGGGTTTTTTTTTGTGACCGTTTCTTCAGTGTTTTTTTTGAAGAGGCAGGTGTGCATTCGAAATAAATGAGTGTTGATTGAATGTAATTGAACTTTTACAATGACCTGCAACAAGGTAAAGGCTTTGTCAATACCTTATAGCAGCTGCAATAGACGCATGGTTTGGTATTTTATTTAGGTGACTCTTTGCGTTTCTCTCCCGCTTTTGCCAATCACTTTGAAAGCTTTTGTAAATGTTTGGGGATTGAAGGAGGGAATCTCCATGTGAATACACTAGCCTGTATATTGTAATCATACACATAGCAATTCTTTCCTGAGGCCATATCATTATTCTCTGACTTTTTTTTTTCCATCATGCAGCTGCTATATTTGTTAGGATCGAATCCACTAAGGGCCAATGGGAATACAGACAGTTTTACACAATTGAACCACAAAATATCATTTAATTTATCTGAATTTCTTTTATTTATTAAGGAAAATAGCTTATTTGTGAATTCAGGTGCTGCTAAGCAAGTTAAGTTTCAATACATTCATGTTTCACAATTCCTTAGTTCAGTTATCTTGTACTTAAATTAATAAAATTTACAAATAGATGACAAAATAGTCAAGACCCATACATGCTTAACATATATCTCCATCATATGTTTGTACCCCTGAAGGCTTTCAGTTGAAATTGCAGAAAGTGGATGTCACAATTCAATGCATGCACTCAGTCTCTTCATATAATTCATGATTCCTGTTTCTTCAAATTTCTTTTAAGACTTCTTAATGTTATCAGTAAACTGGGGAGGGTGTGAAAAAATAGCAAGTGTGTGAACAGCTGGTTAAAGAAGTGTCATGGATTTATGTATAAGTGCACAGTGTCCATTGATGTACAGCCTCTCCCCTGCATTCACAACTTCTGTACAAACTTTGCCTGTATGTCACTCCCCACCCTCCCCTTCCTATTTCCTCAGCTTAGCATATCAGTGGAACAACACAGTCTGTACTGTGAAGCCTACCGCAATCCTGATCAGAATGTCAGATATAGATATCTATATTAAACTCTACATTTTTAATATTTGTGGTCTGACTTCTTTTTTATTTAAATACATATGCTGGTTTTTAAGAGTATACATTGCTTTTAATAGGCATTTGTCATTGTTACTGAGACCTTAAATAAAAAGCTATATACCATTGAAAGAGTCCTTTTCAAGTCGTGAAGGAAAAGTCATTTAATTTTCTAACCTGCGTGACAAGATGTTCTTGAAAAGCAGAGGTGTGTCTAAAAAGGTATGCAGGCTGTACCAAGGCAGTACACCACAGAAAAAGGTGAAATTTTATCCAGTAAACATGCCCCCCTTTCAAAGCAACAACCCTCCCAGACTTGATCACTTTGATCCTTTTTCAAATTAATAATTTACTAGCAGAGGCACCCAGGGTACCACTCAGCTGATCAGCAGGTGTTTGGTGAAAAAGCACCCTGCTGTGTCCTGTGTTGGGGATAGGATAGCAGGAGTCCCAAAGTACAAAATAATTAGAAAAAAAGCTGGTGAAATGAAATGTGGCAAAAGGTTCAAGCGCTTTTAAAGTTCTTGCAGCGTGTCAGAAAACGATCCATTGTCAATAACTGATAAACACTTACAAATATTATGTTGTCTGCAGTTTGTCTGTAAAAGGTCTTAAGAAATGAAGACTTATTAAGAGGTCTTTAGGTAATCTTGAAGATGATTCTAGCTTAAGGATTTCGAACATTATCCTTTAATGGGTCCTGAAGACATTCCAGGTAAACCTCTAGTCCTGAAGACGTCCTGTAGTCCTAAGTGTGCCGATTGGAATGAGAATAAAGTAAGGTTTCCCAAAAGGCAATAATCCTCAAGCCAGAAAAACCCAAGGCAGTGTTGCGGCTATTAAAGCCAGCACGATAAAAACAATTAATATAAGCAGCAGGCAGTGGGATGTTGTGCAGGGTCTACGGCTGTGATCACTGTTCTCTCGAATCACGGCACTTATCCCAACATCAATAACGTCCTCCTCGGCCAAAGGGCGTCCCAGATCGCTGATGATGAACACCTGCGAGCAGTCTTTAGGACACACCAGCTTCTGGCGGCTCATCCATCTCAAACAGTGTAGCAGGGGTCCGTTCCCGGAGCGCGCAGCGGACCTGAGTGGGACCTCCAACACCTTCCCGTCTTTCTCCTTATCTCCGCCGTGTCCCCGACTCCGTCCCTTGGTAACGAACGTCACATGTCTGCACACGGGGCAGATAATCGTATCTCTGGTGAAAACTCCGTAATAGTTTGAGCTCACAAACGTCCCGACCAGGCAGTCGTGGCAAAACGCGTGTCGGCAACTCAACGTCCGAGTCGCGTCCGAACAACTCTCATAGCAGATCGGACACACCGCTTCCTCATCCATCACCACTCCAACACACTTCACCTCTGGCTTGTTCTTGACTACCGTCAGACCGGCATGTTCTATTTCTAGACGTAACACTCAGTTATCTGGAAGTAGAAGATATATCACCAGCGATGATCTCTGACAGATGTTGCGTAAATGCGCATCAGTGACTCATGTGGACAAAATGTTGTCGAACTGGATGGGCTGCAGGATCGAGGAATAGAGTTCGCCGGTATCAATGTCGTGTTTGTATTCAGGAAAAGGTTTGTTCTGGAGATTTTTTTTTTATCTGTATGACGGTTATCACAATTCACACACCTTCGGAACAGGCATGCTGAGACATGAGCTAAAATGCTAAATGAAACGATTTTGTGCAAAAAGTGCCATCTGTCACTACATATATAGGGCAAGGAAATAAAAAAGATTCATGACAGATACAATAGCATGATTATAGCTAGTTTAACACATTAAGTGATTTTCGCACTAAAGGAAGAATCAAACTCAACAGGTTATTCAAGTTTAGAAAATTTTGTTTAAAAGGTCCTGTTCCAGAAATACACGGATTAGACATAACATTTCTATAAAATGGTCATAAAACCACTAACATTTAAACCACCTGGGTTTCCCTTGTGTCACCGGTGTGACTCACTGTGTGGCTCCGCAGGGCTTCTTGGGGTGTGCTGTGGTGTCTGGCACCAGGATGTTGGCAGTGGATTCCTTGGGTGCTGTGGGTTGCGGGCTGTGACCTCAGTGGATCTAAGTTGTTGCATTGAATGGATGCTCAATCAGATTGGGATCTGGGAAATTTAGTGGCCTTTAGTGGCCAGCAAATTGAATGGGAGGGAGAATAGAGGGAAAACAGAAGAGGACCAAGTACTAAGCCTTGTAAGGGTAAAAACCTGACAAGTGACATCAGTTACTTGTTTATTTTCTCTGGAGTCAGAGGATTCTTGGAGTTTTTTATCCATGCTGAACCATGCTGGCATTTGGTCCCCATAGCTATAGATGAGCCTTGGGTGTCCATGATCCTGCCACTTGTTTACCTTATATTGTTATACTTGTATGATTAAAAATGCAATAATTTGATCTACTATTAATGTTAAATCTATAATAAATGGGGTTTTTTTTCACGATTTTCTCCCTAATTTAGTTGTGGCCAATTCCTCCCCATCACAGCCGGGAGGGTTGTTACCTCCGAACCGCGTGTCGCCAGCCGCCCGCATCTTTTCGAACTTCTTGCTCACGCACCGTTAGGGGCAGATACTTTATGGTGTGTTTTAACTTGAGGAATATTCTTTTCTTTAAGATTCATGAAAAAAAACCTGCTTTGCTTAAAGCATTGATAAAATCCTCTGACTCCAAAGAAAATAAATAAGTAACTGATGTCACTTGTCTTTTTTTCTGCCTTACAAGGCTCAGTACTTGGTCCTCTTCTGTTCTTCCTATTCTCAAGCTTTTGGTGAGGTCATATGGCACTTCTTCTTCTACACAGATCTCCACATTTCTTATGGACGTTTCATCATGCATGGCAGCTTATCAGCTGAAACCTAATCACAGTAAAACTGTTTTTATCTCAGGTGATTCATCACCCATCAGGATCTCCCTGGACAACTCTGTAAGCTGATCTTTAGTCACTGCACATAGCCTTGAAGTAACCATGGACAATCTAATTTGGTTTACTGAGCGTCGTAAGGCAGAAAAAATTACAAGTAAAATCAGTTACTGACAATTTCTCCTCTACAACTTGGAATTTATCCATTTCCATCCAACAGGTGTTCAGGTGCTTGTTCCATCCTGTGTCATTTTGAGACTGGACTACTCCGGTCTGCCTCTTTGTGCTATTCTCTGTAACTGATCCAGAATGCAGCTGAATGTCTTTTTATTCTTCCTAAATTTTCTCACATCACCCCATCACTTCACTTCTTCTATTGATTTCATGTAACTGCCTGTATCAGATTCCTGGCTTGCACCCACTTATATCAAAGCACTTACCACACCCCACACTGCACCACGCTCCCTCTGATCCTCTAGCACTGCTTGAGTAATATTTTCATAATTACTTGGGTACATGTCATTCATGTCATACACGACTGGTGCATAACAGCTTGGGAGGCATTAAGAAGGTTAAAAAGTTTGTGTTCTTTTATTAAATCATTTAAAACTTTTTCAGCAGTCATGAATGTTTTACTGAACAATTTGAATATGCACATGTACCTTATGAACATACACTCTTAATTAAAACGTTTGTAAACTGTGTTAAAACATACCTTTGAATTAATCAAGAGAACCGCCTGGCACTAATTAAAGGTAGACTCTATTCACTCACTGTAACGAACATCCTGTACCAAACAGTACAGGTGAAATCAGTACTGTAGTAGAGGGCGCAAACTGTTACACCCCCAAATACTGAGTCACCTTTGGTTCTAAATGTCTGAGTCAGTGTGAGCAGCTTAGAAACCTTTCTCTTTCTCATGATATGATGTGTCCATTTGATCGTTCACACCCATGTGCAGGTACAGTAATAGCACCTCACTCTGTGGAAAGTTTTTTGTGGATTCTCCTGAGATTCTGTCCTACCCGCATCCAAATCAGTACAATTTTCTTCTGATTATAGCATTGGCTGCTCATATTTGCCAAATAGAAAAGGTGGTAAATTATTTCAATAATGATTTTATTATTGATCCCTTTGTTTCTTAGCTTAAAAAAAGGAAGTCTGGAAGTTTTTTTACCTTTTAAAAAAAAAGCTATCTGTGCTCTGTGTCCAGAAAAAACTTTTCAGTTAAGTGTCTTAGTTAATCTTAGTTTGCCAAATCTTGGCAAGGTACTTTTTGCACTTTTCCATTGTACTCTGTCTGCATTAAAGTTCCTTATTTTTCACTTATTGTGTGTACAAGTCATCCTTCCCACAAGACTCACTTGGGAAAAAAGAAAAATTTAAACTTTCTGTTTTAAACCAACATGAGATGTTAATTTTACATATTGTTTTGATTATATATTTGTGTGATGTGATTTTATTTATGTTCCTTTTTATATTATTTATTTTTATTATTTTTTTTTTACATTATTATTATTTTTTTTATTAGATTACTTTATTATTTATGTTTAGCAATTTGGGGCTTTCTTGTTGGTAAAGTGCTATACAAATAAAAATAAGTTGAGTTGAGTTAAGTAGAACTGTAAGTAGAACTGAAGTTGTTGTACAAGATTACCTACATATAACAACCACGTCAACTACATACCACACAAACACTCATCTTTTTAATATGAATGTTTTAAAAATTAATAAACACTGCTATTACAGTCTGATTCCAGCATGTCTCGGTGAGAGTTAACAACCACAGCTGGATGTCTGGAGTGCTCAGCAAGAACTGGTAAGACACAAGCACAGCACCACATGATGCGGACAGGAGGGCTCACTTGTGTCTCTGCTGCTTTACTGAACTTTAGTAAACTACCTCAATGTTGGAGTTGTTGGAGTCAGAGGACAGAAACTGGACATTACGCCATGCGCCGTAAAGCTCGCAAGCCCCAGTAGGTTGTGAAAACTATATAAAAATGCTACAATGTGACTATTATTACAAGAAAAGCTAGACTGAAAAAGAACTGAAAGCTTTAACTACCAGTATGATAACTGATGACTGTGGGTCCAATTTAGAGAGCAGGAGCTGGCAGGTTGTCTTAGTGACCTCAATGTCTTAATGCAGCAAACACACACACACACACACACCAAACAGATAATTACTGTAGGTTATGAATGGAGCCCAAGAGGTGGAGTAAAGAGAAAAAATACTTAATTGGATGGATTACCTAACATTACCTAACTGGAAAACACAAATTATTAAATCCACCCATCTCTGTTTAGTAATCCATGCTCTGGATTTAATAAACACACTATACTGAATGCCTCTCACAAGTTGTGAATTAGCAGCAGGCAGATCACTTCTCCACCTCCACCTCAGCTTGTGATAAGCAGAGTATGACATTGACATTGTTTCTTTGTTCTTCCTTTTAAATACCCTCTTGAATTACTTTTTTTTTTTAATCCTTTAAATTAGTTTTTAATACCAACATTTGCACTGCATATTTGTAAGTATTAACTATAAATACATAATAAATACCTGTGGTTATAAAAATGAGCAAATACCATTTGTCCAAACAGGTACATGCACGTAAATTAGAAAAACAGTAGGGGGCGCATGCGCTACTTTTGGTATATGTACCCCGACAAGTCAACGCACCCGCCATATTGGATGGGCGGAATAAATCAGAAAACATTAATAGAACTTAAAAATAAAAAATAACGTATTATAATTTTTTTTTTTAAGTTTAATGAGTGTTGAGTAATAAAAAAGAAACATAAAATAATACATTACAAGTAAGTAATATAACATACAGTTTTAGTCAAATGGAGACTTTTGATTGTACAGAATAACAATTATGAGAGCGAAAACTACCTTTATTTCTCTAGATAAGTCCATTTGTGAACTTTTTTCATCTGATATTTGCTTTATATTAGAAAGAAGCTATTATACGCATTCGCTTAATACAGTTGTCCATGTTAGGCAGTTAGTTAGGATTGGATCATTAATTTAGATTTGCACTGCAGTCAATCAATGTTAAATAACATGTGAACAAAAGATTGTGAGCGTATAGTTCTGTACTTTGGAGGTTCAACGATCCAATATTAAATTGTTACTGTAATGACTGGTTGTAAATAAAATAAAAACACAAAACAAAGAATGAATGATGTTTTCATGGTATATAATTCTCAAAAGTGTGATCTTTTGCAGGAACACGTTCCATACAGGAAGAACAGCTGAAGGTATGCCCAGTATGAAAATACTTACTGGAACTTATTAACCATTTTACTGTGTTCATAGTCACAGTGGATCTGGACTCCATGCAGACACGGGGAAAACGTGCAAAAATCTCAGGGGAAATCAGGGAGGGATCTGATCTTGTAGACGTTAGGTGGCAGTGTTACTCACTGAGCCACCATGACGTTATTTGTCTGTTTGTTTGCTTACTTGCTCTTCTGTATAGAAAAATCTCCCACTTAGAAGCTTGAAGTGTCTATCATAACCCCTTATATCACTGTGCCCAGGAAATGCACATTTAAAACACCCTATTGACTTCAACACTAGTACACTAGTCATGTAGTCAAGTTTTTTCATGGATTATTGAAAAAGAAATCATCTGCACTTGTCAAGTACTTGATGGCACTAGATCGCAATCACTGATTTTGCAATATTCACGCTTGCAAAATCAGTAACCATTGATATAGCCATTTCAATATAACCATTGAAACGAGCTCTTTGTTAGCTTATAAAAGGCACCAGCTCTCTAGCTCACCAGCATTTGTGATGGCACCTCGGAGGAAGGCTGGCATTTTAGCTGATATTGAAGCTCTGTAATAAAAAAAAATAATAATAATGAAACCTCGGGTGCTGCCATAGAGCTTGTTGTGTTTTAACTGGTTACTTTTCATTATCCTTAGGTCATAGATTTAATTAGTCCATCAATTCTTACCTAGTATTAGTGTGCATGGCCTCACCATGCTTGGTGGGTTTCCTCTAGGTGCCCCGGTTTCATCCCACATGCCAAAGACATGCAAATTGGGCCTTCCTATTGGTGATCCCAAATTGTCCATAAGGTGTGAATGAGCATGTGAGTGTGTGTATGTGTTCTCTGATATGGATTGATACCACATCCAGGGTGTACCCCGCCATCTCCTGGGATAGGCTCCAGGCCCCGTGCCACCCTGTATAACAGGATAAAGCAGTGTAGAAAATGAGTGAGTAAGCAAGTGTGCTCCCTGAGATTTGGCTCCAAGCCCCATCTGACCCTGCAACTTTTAACTTTTTGCTTAAGTCATGCGGGTTGTTTTTTTTCTTTTCCTTTTAAACCAATCATCATTCTATATAAAACATTACACAAAAATAGCTAACAGGTTCAGGTTTCTAATATAGGGAAAAAAAACAAATCCCAGTTTGTGGATGTGCGTACCATGGAAACATGAGAAAATCGAGGAAAATATGACTCAAAATTAAACAAATAGATTTGTAATCGCGTGTGATTGGGCAACGCAGAGATTGACGTCTGATTAATCATCACTGGCGTCATTACGTCATCTTCCCGGAAATCGTCTTGCCTCCTTCTCCTCAAAAAAAAAAAAAAAAAAAAAATCTCGCGAGCCGCGTTGGCGCTTTCTCAGTTAGAGAGCTGTACACTCGGCTGGTGTGTCCAGAGCTGTCGTCGCAGACTGGGCATGCTGAGGTAGATTTTCAGGTAAATGAGTGATAAATATCCGCTTGTCATATTGATGTAAGGTGTTTGAAGTGTTGTTCTGTAAAGCGGAGTAAACACCCGGGCTGTATAGTAAAGGCGGTAGCGGCTTAGCTTGGTGATTAGCCGGATGCCGGGGCCTGGGGTGAGCTCTGCGTTAGCTGCTCCTGTTAGTATGTTTGACCTTTCAGACGGACAGAATGTTCGTTTTGGTGTTCAGATACAGTTTGTTGAACACGGTGTGATAAAAACAAAATGTTCCGGATTAAATAGATGTCTGTGTGATAACTGTCATGTGATGGGTGTGATGTGTTCGCCTAGGTAACGTTTCTAACTTGGCTAGCCTTAATCCAGTCTAACTGTACACCGAGCTGTCTGAGTAAACAGCAGAGTTAGAAACTGATTTTAAATGTAACGCTATAAATCATCATGCTTATCGTGGACACTTCGACCACTAGACACAACTACACTTGATGAACAGGTGACTGAATGTTTCTTATACAGCCACACACTTTAAAACTGTGACATTTGTGTGTGTGTGTGTGTGTTAATTGTTGGTAATCATCTCATGGTCAGCCATTACAGCACATTGTACAGAGCCATCTGTTTTTGGAGATTTATCCTAACATTTACTTTCCAGGTTTACTAGATGCCTGTGGCAAACTGTAACGTTACTTGAGCCTGGGTTTTGAATGTTCATGCTTTATAAAGACAGTTACCAGTTTTAAGATGTACCCTAACGTTTCTTTAGTAATCGGGAATAATAAACCGATCAAAATTGAAAAATCATCATGTCACCGCTGCAGCAGGCGCCTGATTGAATGGAATAAGCGGGATAATGTAAACCTTAGACAATCTGTTCAGTGCAAAAAAATGTTAAACATGTAAACATTTGATGTGATTGTTTCTCTTTGGTTGGCTTTTCTGTTTTCCTCAGTGCATATTTGCTTCACCCTGAGGGGAACATTGCCTGACATGATAATTACAGAAGCAGTAAATGCTTCTGAAGAGAATGTTGTTGCATATTACAAAGAAGAGCTGAAATGCAAACGTTTTTTCCTCCTATGATATGATGTGGATCCATCTTGTTCATCTTCTGTTGAATGAATTGCATTTTTTTCAAAGCTGTGCACCCCTTCTTTGGTCTACCGGCCTAGAAAAGTTGTATTCTGACGCTGATTCCAATCAGCGTTCGTGTAAACAGTTAAGTTGGAATCTTAAATTCAAATGATTTCCATCAGATTGCATAAATGCAGCAAAATTTTCTGTTTATGGTAGCTCATCTAATACCTTAAATAAATGGATTCACCCTGTTTCACCAGTGACTGAACAAATCTGACTGCAGATTTAGGATGTTTGGCCTCTATGCTCAAATTCCTAAGTATAGAATTACAAAACCACAATGAAGTAGTGCTATTTTAGTTCACCGAAACCTGAAACTTCTCATTTATGTGACCAACACCTGCATCCTACAAGCAGAATGCTAAGAACTAAAACACTCTAAATGCAGATAGTTGAGACATTTGGTATCTGGTGGTTAAGAAAACACTTTTAAATCATTTTGTAAGTTTAGGTTTGAAACCTCGATACAGCTGAGTGTCTGGTTTGTTATAAACACCGGTAGCAGACGTTGTGTTGCAGGATGGTGTGTGTTCCCTGTTTTCCAGGAAATAATGTCATGGACAAAGAATCTTGCTTCTCCTCAGCCTCCCTTTTGGTTAGACACTGACTCACAAACGCAGGCCAGAAATGACAGGAAAGTGACCGGCAACGTCTTGCTTTTCTTTCCTGTGATTGACCACTATGTCAGGCTTTTTTTTTTTTTTTTTTTGGGTTTGGTTTGTGTACAGGACTATTTAAGGATCCATGTGCTCATGCTTGTGTGTGTGATTGCTGTTAGATTTGAGGAATTGCATCATTTAACTTAATCCTTGGTCATTTAATCTCAGATTATCTAGAGCTAGTAATATAAAATGAAATAAATACAAAGGGGAATAAATAAGATGAAATAAACTGAAAATGCTGAGTTTGAACTTTTATAAGAAACTTGCATTTACATCTTACTTACTCTAACATTTTGCTCAGTCAGCATGTTTGCGCTATTGCGTCTGTTTTAGCAACTTGTCTGACTTGAGCAATTACAACATACGGGTTGATTATAAAGTTTTATCATGTTGTGCAAAATGTCTAATTCGGTTTGCCAAAATCTAGATTTATGGGTACTTTATTTTTTGAAACTGTCTTAGTCAGTAGGGTGAACTATGTCCTATTAGAAACAGCATTGATTTAGTGTTTCTGGTTTTGTTGTGCTCAAAGGCAAATATTGTGCTGTACAGTTTTTCCTGGCACTATCTTTACCGTAACAGTATACAGGGCTGCATGATTTGATCAATTTGATTATGCTGATACATGCTCTGATTGTTATTTAAACATCGCTATGTAACTTAAATTTACCATTATGTGTTCAAAGGTATGTATCTAGGGTAACACTAATAATGGCATACATGATCTCTTTAACATGATGTTTGCCAATATTTATTTAGAAACTAATTAAAATTTTTTTTTTGACAAACTCTGCATAAATTCTCCACTATGTGTTAGCTGTAATAAATTGCAGCCTTTTGTGATAAAATAATTGCTCAGGTCTGTATTGCCATTTAAATTTTATGTGATTTGATTGTGAAATGATTTATCCTGTCATACTGAAATCCTATAAAGTAGTGATGCTAAGCTGAAAAGTTTTTCCACAAAGGCGAGTTTGCACATCACCATATCCTTACATTTAAAAAGTTAAATCTATAATTTATCATTATTCTGTAATTAATTTACTGTCATGTACTGTTAATATTTAAGCCCTGTCTTACAGTAGGTGAATTTCACCTTTCATAAGTATGTATATTGCCACACACACTAAAACTGTAGGTACATGATAATCCATAACCGCTTTTGAGTATTTTAATTGCGGCATATGAAGTGATTGCAAAGCAGTGACAGCTAAAAGAAAAAATATTCTGTCCATTTTCTCTTAAAAGAATTAATTTTTTTTAATCTGTCTTGAGTTTAAATGCGAAGGTTCTCGGTTGCAGTTCCTCTGACAGACTCTTATTGCTATTGATCTATTAGCATATTAATCAGGGTCAGGTCTCTGCTGAGGTCCAGATAAATTAAATATTGATCACAAAACAGTATTTGTTTTTTATTTATTTATTTATTTTCTTTCCTTTTTATTTATTCTACAGGCTACCATGGACACAGAGATGATGCCAAAATTCTCCTCGAAAGATGAGGAAATTGATTACTGGAAAAATTTGTCCCTTAAATTCCAGAAATGGTAAGGTTTTAACTCTTTTTATTAAGTGTTGTTTTTTAATAGCAGTGAACGACCAGTGAAGTATGTTGGGAAACCAACATTTACAGACTTTTTTTTTTTTTTTTACGTAGCACTTTAAATGCTATATTTATTTCAATTGAACAAAACTGCAAAGGCCAGTGAAGCCAGACTGAAAACATTACTTTTTGACCAACTACTGAAAGTACATTTTTTATTTCTGTTATGTGCTCTTAGTACTGAATGCTGTGTTAATAGAGTTGGTAAGCACAAAACAGTCCCTGTGATAAAAATTTAGTTAAAGACACGTTAGTCATGGTAAGTAACAGTCCCATGACACCATATCAGGAATATGGTTCATGATAAACTGGGAAGTTTGGTGCTTCTCTTGCTAAGTCGTGGCGTAATTATACAGCAGCACATCTGAAAAAACATCTGAGATGTATGAAGGACAAGATCAATTGATTAAATTTTTATCAAATAGTCAAAGACATTACCAATCAATTAATCATTAATGATAACCAGACCCGCATCCCCTCCTGAGTTTTCATTTAACAAATCCATTGTTTCTTATGCACTAATTTGTTTCTGGTGGCCTGCTGCAGTATCAAGATTAAACTCTTTCTATTGATTTTCTTTTTTTATTATTTAAAATGGGAAAAATCTTATTAATTGGATCGCAGAGCATTGATTTGCCTACCCCCTTCCTCTATCATCCAAACACACAGACTGTCAATGGCCCCTCCCTTCCATGTGCACACATCAGCTGCTCACGTGAATGTCAATGTGTCGGTTCACTTTAAGTCTTTTAAAAAAACAGTGATCAGTTTTATATGAAAATTATATATTTTATTTTATTTTTAATTTTTTTTTTTTTAATTTTTTTTTTTTTGGGAGGGGGGGCAATTTTCTCCCTAATTTAGTCGTGGCCAATTCCTCCCCGTCACTAGGGGGCTCCCACATTAAGGCTACTACTACCATTCAGCTGGGAGGGCGAAGACTATCACGTGTTTCCTCCGAAACGCATGACGTCAGCCGACCGCATCTTTTCAAACTGCTTGCTCACGATTTACAATTTTTTACGTTGGGGGCGGAGTAACACACGCGGAGGAAAGCGCTAGCCGCTTCTTCCGCGTGCGCGAGCTCACAGACGCTCCTGATTGGCTGTAGAGCCGTGATTAATGCGGGAGCGCAAAGTACCTCTCATCCCTCCCCCTGAGAGAGCTCGGCCAATCAGCTCTCTCTGTGCCTCCGGCTCGAACCAGCGATCTCCGGATGATGGGGCAAGCAGTATATATTTTATTTTTATATAAAAAGAAAAGGAAGTAGAGCGCAAGCAGGCTGACTGAAGCAGGTGTTCACAAAAGAAATTATGGCGACCCGACTCCACAAGTGTTTTCTGTGTTTATTGGTTAATAGATTTTAATCGGTTACATTCATTAACATCTCCAGGGCACTGTTGGCTCATTGGTAGGTGTTTTACCTGCCATGCGGAATAGATGCAGTGCTGGTCCTAAGCCCAGATGAAAAAATAGGAGGGTTGCGTCAGGAAGGGCTTTGTTTGTGATTTGTGATTTATTTAATGTGATTTAAAAAAGCAGAGATGGTATATTGTGTTGAGTTACATAAAGATGGGTCGTAAGATCCAATTCACTGATGGTTGGCTTCAGAGTTTGATGTTGCATCTTTGATATCAGGTTTCAAAGAACATATGTTCGATGCAGGAAAATTGTGCAAGTGTAAGGATCAGAGCGAGGCAGACAAGGGTCAAATTCTCAACTAGGTTTAGAGTATCTCCGAAACAGCAGGTCTTGTGGGATGTTTCCAGGTTACAGTGGTTAGTACCTACCAAAAGTGTTTGTAGTTGGGGTCAGGGGGTAGCTCAGTGGTTAAGGCATTGGACTACGGTTCGGAAGATCCCAGGTTCAAACCCCACAACCACCAAGTTGCCACTGTTGGGCCCTTGAGCAGTTGAGGGTTAAGGGCCCTTAACCCTCAACTGCTCAGATGTATAATGAGATAAAAATGTAAGTCGCTCTGGATAAGAGTGTCTGCCAAATGCCCAAATGTAAATGTAGTTGAGAAGACTGACGAACCGACAACAAAGTCAGGTGCATCCAGGACTCATAAATGCGTGTGGGGAGCGAAGGCAGGTCCGGTCCCACATAAGAGCTTCTTTAGCAGATTTATTGATTTGTGTATGTCCTGTTCTTGACATTTGACAGTCTAGCATATTTAGTAATTTTAAGAATTTTGATCGCTTCACATTTATTTCACCTAAGCTACTAAGAAACTGAACTAAATTTGAATACACTGTCTTCTGGTAGAAGTGTTGGGACAGCTGTACCATACCTGCTGCTGTTTTTTGTTCAGTTTAATACATCTAGACATGTGTTGGAATCTTTTTTAGTGAATCATCTCTAAGATTTTCTTTTAAATGTGGCTGGAATCAGTAGGTGTTACACAATGGATTCTTCAGGAATCATGGCTGTTTTTTATTAATGGATGAAAAGGCACCATTTTTTTCCAGTCACGTAAAGCTGTGACTTTGAAGCACATTTTCAATTTAAGGTAGTTTAAGATCGAATTTGTTAATGTAACACCAGAATGAATTCAATAATTTTTAAAACAAAATGTTATAATTTTTAAAATTTCTCAAACTAATTCGAAAAAAATTGATATAGATCCAAACTTTGTCAGATATATTTTTACTTCAAATGTTTCCTATTTAATTGCTTGTTTATTTTTATGCCTATTTAAGTATTTTGTGTGCTGCTTTTATTCTTCTATTTATCACTCCTGCCATGAATATAGCCCTTGATGCTGGCACACAGTCTAGTTGCTGAAACACAGGAAGTATTGTAACCACAGAAATTCTGTTCTGATGAGGAATCTGTAAAACATAACACATGGGAAAACATACCAACATGCAAGACCTAAAGGCAACTCATCCTGCTTGTTAACATTGGAATTTACCAGAAATACAAGTTGTTGACCCAGATTTAATTTTTTCAACGTGAACTTTTAGTTATCCTGTGTTCTATCATGAAATACATATGCGTTATTCTGTGTGAATGTTAAACCCAGATAATAATGTGAGGTTTGAGCTATTTCCTTTTAATGTGTAAGTGTTTTCTGATTTCTGAGTTTGTGCTGAGCACTTCTGTTTTGTCGACCTACCACAGCATTGTGGACTGGAAACTTTAACCACTCATGTGCAGGAGCTAAGGCATGTAAAAGAAAAAATAACCCATACTTAAGACACCCTTCCTATTAGACATGTCTGCTTGGTAATAAGCACATTCAAAATAAACAACCGCTCTTGCCGATTCATTATCAGCATTACAGAGTTACCCTGCTTAGGTAGTTTTCTGGTGGCTCCTGCACGGGTTCCTCCTTCCATCCTATCCAAATTTGGCTTTGTTATGAACTCTCACCTTCGAACTCATGAAACAGGAGGTCTCATGCACCTGACACGTTTTGCTGATTCGGTCATTTCTAGCATAACCACTTCTTTTTGTTGACCGTGAACGTTTTTTTTTCTTTCTTTTTTAAGGCTGCGTGTAAGGATTGACCCTATTGTATATTGTAACTCATGACAGCTGCCAAGTTGCTGCTAAATTGTCATGTGACTAGGACTGCATGATTTGATTAATGCCTTTTTTTACAGTTATTTTGGCACATCTTCCAATAGCCATTTAAACTGTAATGTGTAACTGTTAAATGTGCCATTTTTTTGTTCAAACATTTTTATCTAGGCTAATGGCAAATAAAGGCACAATGTTGATGTTAAACTTTTTCTTTAGCTGCTTCCGTCAAAGGTTCGCCCCAGCAAACCATTCGATCTGCACACAACTTGGCACCGGTTTTATGCCAGATGCCCTTCCTACTGCCACTCTCCCATTTTCCAACCAGGCTTCGGGAGTGGCACTGCATGCAGTGGCTGGGCTTGAACCCGGATTCTCAGATTAACAAATTTGTGTGTAAATTTGACCGTCACTATGGCCCTGAGCCACAGCACTATTTCCTGTATATTATGTATATCTGCTAAGTGTGTCCTTATCTCCACAGTTATAACGATGCCCAGGAGGAGTTGCAGGAGTTTCAGGAGGGCAGCCGTGAGTTGGAGGCGGAGCTGGAGGCCCAGCTTGGCCAGGCAGAACACCGCATCCGTGACCTGCAGGCTGAAAATCAAAGGCTGAAAAGTGAGGTGGATAACCTAAAGGTATGGGTTTATTAAACTCACATTGTCAGCAACATATTGGAGGCTTTTTATTTATTTATTTATTTTTATTTATTTTATTTTTTTTTGCCAAGGTCATTGATTTAGAGGAAATGGGTGAAATGGATATGGATATTGACAGACAATTATACCCATTTTGGCTGGATGCCGGTTGCATGCTGTAAAAGGTTTAGAGATGGTCCTTTAGTGCAGGAGATTATCTGAAAGAATTGGCATAAAATGCATTATTTTAAGCAAACTTATTAATACTTACAATATGATCAGATATTTAACACGAATTATTATATATATATTAATATATATATAATAATTTATTAATATATTATATATTATATATATATAGTTATATTTAACAGAGATTTATTGTTGTCACTCTGTCATTGTTTGGATTTATTTAAGCATGCTTAGGTTTTCCCCTCATATCTCAGTTGTAACAATTTCTGTTCAGAGTATAAAACCCAGTCTTGTGACATTGGATAGTGGACTTTGCAGGGTGTAGCTGTATTTGAAATTTGAACTGAACGTTAACTACTTACTTTTCTCAAGAAATCAACATTTAAAAGCTTAAAAGAATGCCAGGGATGACTCTGAATTTTTCCTCTCCCTGTCTCTCTCGCTTGTTTATGCTATGCAGGAGAAACTGGAGCAGCAGTATGCACAGAGCTATAAGCAGATCTCCGTGCTGGAGGATGACCTGGGCCAGACACGCTGCATTAAGGAGCAGCTGCACAAATATGTCAGGGAACTTGAGCAGGCCAATGATGACCTAGAGAGAGCCAAAAGGTACACACACAAAAGTGTTGTTCTTCACCCTCAGCATTCCATATTATTATTTTATGGTCACTAACACCCTTTGTCCATCTAAATGTACGACATCTCATGATTTGATTTAATTTGTCAAGGGCGACAATTACGTCTCTGGAGGACTTTGAGCAGCGGTTGAACCAGGCTATAGAGAGAAATGCATTCCTTGAGAGTGAGCTGGATGAAAAGGAGTCTCTGTTGGTGTCTGTGCAGAGGCTAAAGGATGAGGCCAGAGGTAGACTGCACTGTTATACTTAACACTGCTCTGCTTGCTCCTTGTGCTGCAACATGTCGAGTCCAAACTGACATAATTATGTTTTGCAGACCTAAGGCAGGAGCTTGCTGTGCGGGAGAGAGCCTCAGATTCTACCAGAATGTCAGCGCCGAGCTCTCCAACGCTGGACACTGACAAAATGGACACTGCTGTTCAAGCCTCTCTTTCCCTGCCAGCTACACCAGTGGGGAAAACAATAGACCATCCATTTGTGAATCAGAAAGGTATACAAAGCATAATTTTTGTATTTTAACGGGTCTGTGGGTTTTAATTATTCACATAGTTCCTGCTCTTCAGTGACCTGTAAGCCTGCATCTTAACTAGTGTTGTAACAGATAGAAGTTGATCTTTGATCCATACAGAACTCCCCCACAATTTGGCACACATTTAAACCATCTTAGTGTAGTCAAAATATCAAACTTTAAAGTATACCTTTACTGCTGCTGTATAGTGTTATACATCATTACTGCTGAGTCGACGTCTCAGGGTTTTTATAATTTATTTATTTGTTTATTGTTTTTGAACTCATTAAAACTGTGTCCTTTTTCTTTGTTCTGCGGCCATAATAGGTGCCAGAGCAAACTAATAAAATCCCCATAAAATATACAGAAAATCCCCTTATACTGAAGCCCTGCTACATACTTGATTTCACTAAAATTAACATACCTTTATTTTTTATTTACTTGCCCAGTACAATTTTCCAATGCAAGATAATAAAATGTAACACCATTTAATTCAGAAACCCCAACAATCTGCAACAAGGTGAATGGAAATTTTTTTATCATGGATTATTTTAAAATATTCAATCTTTAAAAACAATTTCATGTAAACAAAAATCTTTCATTTAAGATCATGGGCATGAATTAAAAAAAATGCAAAAAAATATATATTTTTTTAAATATTTGTTTGTCTTTTATTCCTAATGTAAAAACAAAATCTATAATCTGATCAATAGAAATTGTTGTATTTTACACCCTAATATAAGTACATGAACTATTTTACTATTTTTTTTCTATTTTTACAAGAATATATGGTTTACTTATTTGTATTTAATGCTTGCGTTTTTATGCTTATTTATTTTAGTGTTAACCAATGCTTGTGGAAACTCCCCACTAACCCCATCTGCAAGAATCTCCGCTCTCAACATTGTTGGTGATCTGCTACGAAAAGTTGGGGTAATTCCTGAGATTCCTTTTCGAAGCCTCAATATGCACACCATTAAATAAAACCTTGCGCCTCTTTATCACATACCCCAGTCTGTAAGGGACAGGTGTCCTCACAGTGGGCAGAAGTAATCTCTGTGTGCATTTCCTATATTTACAGGCCTTGGAGTCCAAGCTGGCTGCCTGTAGGAATTTTGCCAAAGATCAGGCAGCGAGGAAAAACTACACAGAAAATGGCAACCTGATTAATAGCAATGCCACCAAGTTCTCTCATTCTCTTCACACAACGTATTTTGATAAAACGTGAGTAAAAGCACTCCCTGCATGGCAGTCGTTGTAGTGTTTTTGGTAATTAGAGTAAAATGTGCTCACAATCACAGATTAATATTATTATTACTAGGGTCACCTTTTGATTTGTTGAGACCCAGCCCATTTGTTTGAGTTAATTGTTTATTGATCATTTTGTTTGGTAATATTGATTGTGCCATGCAGGACTATGAATGGCCTGGATCCTGGAGCTTTGAGTGCAATGACATCACAGCGAAATGTATCCCCTCCCGGCATGCTACCACTCAGCGTGTGAAAGCTCCACACCTGCCTCCACAGTAAAAGAAAAAAAACAACACATGGACAGCACGAAATCAAAATGGAAAGGACACTGGGAAACCCTGCCACTCTGTGTGTGTGTGTGATGCTGTGTGTGTGTGTGTGTGTGTGTGTGTCCGGCAGATGCATGTCGGACACGGAGGCACGTATGACTCTGTTGGTTGAACCTGGTTTTTCAGAGCTCTCATTTTTCACTTAGCCGGTTTTGTCTTTACTTGAAGCTAGCCAAATGACAACGGGGCCTAAACAGACCCCTGCTTTTTTTTGGCTTGATTTACAAAGTTGTTGCACATTTTTTTTTTTTTGGGGGGGGTTCAAAATTTGTGTGTACACATTCGAACAGCAGCCATGCAAAAGATCAGCGATGCATACAGTATATACCTCTTTAACTGAATTCTGTGTTTTTGCATTTAAAATCACATTCTAATTAGGGTTTTTTTTTTCTACCGAGAGAGGCGGGTGGTTGACCTGGAATGTACTGTTTCAGCCTTTCAAAACAGCATGGAAAGATCCCCTGCTCTCAGTAATGGTCTTTTAAATTATTCACATGTGTGTGTTTCTTCTCTGTATGCTGCTTCAGCAGGCTGGTTGGATAGCTACTGACATAGAAAACCTCACTCTCCCTATATTAGCTTTAGACAGTTTGTGTAACAATAATATTCGGAAAAAATGTGCTGTTCAGCACATTGCGAAACACCACTATTCTCAGTACTACACGTTTACATTACTCCGACCAGCATCCTATCTTAGAATGGTTATAATGAAGATGATACTGTTTTATCTCTAGAACATTATATGGCTATGTAAACTGGTTATGATCCCGTGTTGTGAGTTGAAGTATATTGGTTGAGGAATTCTTAGTGGCCGTGTTAACCTAATCTCTGTCTCGTGCTTCTTGACGTTGCTGGTGGTTTGACCTTCACTGTTAATTTATTTAATTCACAGGTCTGTATTTCTGACGGTTGTTTCTGGTTTTCAGTTCAGCTTGGCTGTACCAGCACTTCGTAAACCACACAATGTTGGAGCACTTTTTTTTTCTTTTCTTTTTTTTTGCCCCTTGGTATTTTATTTCCCACAGTATAGTAAGTTATTAAGCGCACTATTGACTCTGCATTGTCACATGTATATAAGATTAAAAGCATAAAAAATTTGCCCAGACAATTTGTACATATCAAGACTGGGTCTTACAGCTTATTAATTTATTTCAAATTCCTTATGGCATGTTTTTGAGAGGAAGAGTGAATTTTACATATTGTATATTGTTTCAGAATAATATGATAAAACAGTTGTCCAATAAAGTTTAAAATGTCAGTATAAAATGTCCACTTTAATTAATGTCCAGAAATCTAATATCTCTTTGCAACTAGTTTATATGAAGCTGTGTATATTATTATTATTATTTTTTTTTTTAAGACAAAGTGTTAACAGCATCACAATCCGAGTCTGTTCTCCATTTCTGCACGCAGTTTATTCTTCTGGATCTAAGGAGGAGAACAAACTTGTATTAATCCCCATCCTCAGCACACACTTGTCTTGTTGTTGCACAGATTTTTAAAACACTGAATAATGAGCCTTACTTTTCCTGAAGCAGTAAGTGGGAAACTCTCAATGAACATCACATAATGTGGGATTTTGAAGTAGGAGATCTGAAATACAGAAGTAAATAATTTGTGGTCCATTTTGTTTGGTTGTGTGAAAGAATGTGGCCATTCCTGTCACCTGGTCTTTGCAGTAAGCCTTGATCTCCTCCACAGTGCAGTGCTGTCCTTCTGCTACTTTAATGCATGCGCAAACCTGCTCTCCAAGCCTATCGTCTTTCACACCGACCACCTCCAGGTTTCATGCAGTTCGGGGGAAAAAAACAGAAAGCAATGTTCCAGTTAGTCTTATGTAACTCCTGCGCCTGCTGCCTCCTTGTGGTATAATGAAGCAATATCCAGGCTCACCTGAACCTCTTTCACTTTTGGATGTGTGTAAAGAAACTGTTCGACCTCAGCAGGGAAGATCTTTTCCCCACCACGATTAATCATATCCTTTATGCGTCCCTCAATCTGACAGTAGCCATGTTGATTGATCCTGGCGATATCACTAGACAGAGAGAAAAAATATATATTTTTCTCTATTTAGGGCAATTTTATTTATATATATTTTTTTACCATGCATGTACTTTTCCCTACTTAATATTCACTGTGAACAGTGTGTTCCCAATAGCATGAAAATAGCAGATCTGGCTTAAGCAAAAATCTCACCCTGTCTTGTACCAGCCATCCTCTGAGACGCTTTCCTGTGTTCTCGCAGGCTCGTCCCAGTAGCCCCGCATGACACAGTAACCTCGAATGAGCAGCTCTCCATATTGGCCCAGAGGGACCAGTTGCCCAGACGATGTCTCCACTACCTTAGCCTGAAGAATAGAGATTGGGTGTAAAGTTTATTGCCAGTTTATTACCGACACCAACAATTCTTACATTTGTTTTGTTTTTTTACTACATCGGATCACCTTATAACCCCTTACTATAAGAGTGTCGGAGCAAAATTGTTGTTTTAGTGGGTACACCGTGCACACTTGTTTGCCACTTTTACACCTGCTATCCTTGCTGGTCCACCTGTGTATATCAAGAGACTACAGTGCTTATTTTTCCTGCAGTGGATATACAGTAGCTGTGGTTTAATGGAAGGGATTTGTGCACACCTGAGCCATGTTTTCCAAGGCAAATTGGACAGGGCAATTTAGTGCAAGCTGGTAAGCTGACAACCTTATTAAATTTAGAATTTGGAATTATAGGCTATGGTATTAAACAACTATTGTGCCAAAGGCATGAACTGGAATAAAAATTCACCTTCTGGCACGTGGCTAGCTGATTATTTCTCCATGGTGGACCGTTTCTCAACCTAGAACTGGAATCGAGGTTGGTTACAAATCAAAGCAACACTGCTCAGCCTGAAATGTTAGCACCATCATTGAACCCAACTCTTGAATCTCATTTAAAAATCCATTTTGCTGCAGTTGACGGTCTCCCACTGAGCTACAAGATGTTTACGGAGATGACGCCAATGACGAAGGAGAAACTAGCATTGAAGACAAGTAACGTCGTGGTAGAACATCAGCTGAGATAAAGGGGATTTTTTTCAAAGTGGAATCGAGAGTTGGGTTCAATGATGGTGCAAATACATCCCTCATAATAAAGACTATGTCAAGTAGTACATTTTGATTAAAGGAAGTGTTACTCTAACACCATGTGCAAGTTGTATGACCTATGTCATAATAAAAAAGTTATGGACACCTTTGCATTAGTAGAATCCTTGAATCTGGCCCTGCAAGATCATTTTGGAGAAAGAGCAGAAGTAACAAGGACATCATCTCTACCTGATGAAAGGCCCACTTTATATCCATACTTAGAATTAAAGATGCCAGAATAGGTTCTTTAGTGTGATGCCAAAGCAAAATTTATTTGCATGAATATATGAAAAGAATATTTATTTAAAAAAATAAGTTAAGCAACTAAGACCACCAGACCTCAGTGTGGTCCATAATATGTCCAACGCTGTCAGTCTTAAGCTCCATGCTGTCGGAAGGAAACCCCATGAATGTGATTGGACTGTTCTCTGTAGTTCCATACGCCACCTGATATTTGACAAGAACAGGTTCATTCAGTGTATTTATGGATGTAGATCCAGCATCAGCAACATCGAATGGCAAACACGTACCGTTATCTCTTTAACCTTCATTTCACTTATCATTCTCCGAGTGACTTCAGGGGGACAGGAGGATCCTCCCATGATACCTGGCAGTTCAACATGCCTGCTTATGTTGTATTGATAATCATTGGTTTAAATGTTAAAAATGACTAAACTTTTACCTGTCTCAAGTGAGGAGAGGTTCTTCTTCTCAACATTTCTCTGACTCAGCAGATCAATGTACATTGTTGGAGTACCATAGATAACTGTGCATCTGAAAAAATAAATACCCAGAATAAGTTAGAAATGCAATTAAAGGCAATAAATAAAAAAGCTGTGGGCTTTGCCAATAGTGAAAATTACGGGCAGGTTATATTTTATTTTATCCTACTACACAAATATCAATAAATCCAACTATACTTCTCTTCCTGAATAGCCTCCAAGTTTGCCTGTACATTATAGGCAGCTGAAGGAAAGACCAATGTGATGCCATGTACAGCCATGCACATTCCACCCAAAACTGACCCGAAGCAGTGGTACATGGGCACAGGAATGCAAACTCGCACCTTTGTCTGGAGATAATAGTACGTTATAGAAGATCCACATCAACAATCAACTACACTTTATTGTTCTGAAGTAATATTCAGTAAACTATATCTTAATTTTAAATTGATTCATAAGGAAAGCTCACTCTCCATCTGTAGCCCATGCGCAACCCAATAAAATATGCATTGTTTACAATGTTGTGATGAGACAGAGTGACACCTTTTGGAGTCCCTGTTGTACCCTGTGAAAAGAAAACAGAGACATGCAATGACTTCATGCTTCTGGTGGGAATTATGTGATCTTTGGATCAAAGAATAAAACTCAAACATATACACTACAATTACTACTGGGAACTCAGTCTGTGAAAAAATAAGTTAAAAATTAATGCCAGACACAAGACTCTGTTTTTACTTTTTTGACAGGATTGGTGTGATGGAAAAATGGCACAAGGAACTAATTTTCATACCAAGGACTTTATGAAGAAGTAGTTCTGATGCTCTCTATTGGAATACAGCTTCAGACAGCATAACACTGCTATTAGATTCTTAAAGCAATCTACCCAATCACCCGACCTCAAGCATGGACTTGTAATGATATTTCTTGTAAATGACGCCATAAAAACGAGTGACACTGACAGAAGATTTCAAGCACAGTCAGACTCCTATTTGCATTTAGGCATTTGGCAGACGCCCTTATCCAGAGCGACTTACAGTACAATTGTATTTCATTATATGTGAGCAGTTGAGGGTTAAGCCTTGCTCAAGGGCCCAACAGGGACAACTTGGCCATCATGGATTTGGATTTGAACTGTAGTTCAATGTCTTAACCACTGAGCGACCACTAAACCCAAGTTATAGAGAAAAAGTTTTAAAGAAGGCTGCATGTCTGTGGCTGAGCTCGCTGCAGTTGCTCCCGTGAGTGAAACGCCTGATCCTTAAAAGTCAACAGATAACTTGTCACCAATTTGTCTGTGGGAACTGTACACATGATCTATACACATAATGATTCCATGTTATTGCCATGTCCAAGTGCATTAGTGTAGCAGGGGATTATATAGTTAAATAAATGGAGTTTTAACTCTCATAACGGTGTGTTATTCTGCACAATTAAAAGCCCTTCTCTGGTTTAAATGCCCCTCGTGCATTATGTTCTCATTAAGCACTCAAAACCCCCGGGATAATCTCCAAGTGAACAGGGCTGAACAGCGGTCAACAATTTATTCTGATGTACCGTACTGGGAACAAGCACACTAGGTGAGCAAGGCCATTGTAGCTGCTGTAACATCTCTCAAAGCAATTTTTTTCCTGAGGCAATTTTCCGAGGAGTTTTTGGTACATAGTTTCCATTTAAACATGCAAGCTGTTTCACAGATATTTTGTATGTTTTATAAAAAGCTGACTCAGGATGTGAGAACTGAATTTGTGTTTATCAGATGAATATTTGCTTTTAATTTAAATGTAAGTTCAACCAAAGTGGTTCTTTTGCATAGCTTATGGTATATATATATTATTTGCCACCATACCGATGTAAACTGAATGTTGATGGGTTCTTCAGGGCCTACGATTCCCTGTAAGCTTTCCAGCTGCTGGTGGTGTCGTCTCTCTGCTGCTTGCATCACATCATCCACGTGCAACATTCCAGGCTTCTTGGTGTCTGTCACAATCACATTTCGCAGATCTGGCAATCTAAATGTCCATATGCAAATTAATTAAGCATTTTGAAAAAGAGAAAAAAAACACCACATAAGTGGCTTTTCACCTGTGTCAAGTACTGTATAATTCACTGATCATTTCAGAGATTGTGATAAAACTAAACTCCTTAAGTCATTACAAATTACTGTTATGAAGTATAATGTTATCTGGCTGCTCCACCTGGCACTTCTAATACTACCAGTCACAGCAGTGTTGAGTTCTGGGCAGATCTGTCCCAGTATATCATAGAACCTTTGACTCTTGAACTGTGTAGGACATACCACTGCATTGCACTGCACCTGTATTCAAATGGAAAGCAACACACTGTAAATTTAAGCACATTTTGTAAAAAAAAAAAAACACAATCAGGTCTGTTGTGCGGTGCAACTGTATCATTAATTTCAACAGGTTTTACTATTTGTTTCCACCACTTTTTCTTTCTTTATTACAGCTTATTATTTTGCAGAGAAACGAATAATTTCTCTGTCATGTATGCAAAAAAGCATGCAGTTGCAGTTTTACTGTACCGCTGACTATTACAAAGGATTTAAGACTGGAGATTTCTCCCAATAATGCCAAATAAACTCCTTAATAAATAATTCAATAACAATAATTCAGCGAGTGAGTGAAAGTGTGAGTGAGTCTCCAGTGCGGGAGATGCATTGTGGGTAATGCAGTCCGGTGTGTGTGAACGCGAATGCGAGATGGAAGTTAGGATATCGAGCCTAAGTTTTGTTCTTCAGTGGGGTTTTTTTGTCGGATTTAAACGCAGGATCCACCTGAAAGTTTGTAATATAGCCAGACAATGCAGAGGCATCAGAACAGACAAAGAACAGGCATCGACCAGTTTGTTCATCTCATCATTACACGAGCATAAATTAACGGGCAACATAAAAAAAAGCGGAGAAGCTTTAATAATTTAGAACAGAACAACAGTCTTTCCTTAAATGTGTGTGTGAGTGTGTTTAAATGAGAGGAGAAAGTTTTAATGTGCAAGGGGGAGACAGGAGAAAAGCAAGAGTTTCCACTTACTTTAGCCTCACACGCACACACATACACAGCGCCTGCATGCACAAGGGAAACACTTATCTGCTGGGATTTATTTTTTTACTTTTTTAAATGGTAAAGCGCAGGTTTATTAGTTTTATTTCTACTTAATATTTTGTATTAATTATTTTTATATATTTCTTTTTTTGGGCTGTAAAACGAATAATTTAAGTTTCCAATATTTCTTATGGAAAAATAAAATTTGGTTTACGATTGTTTTGGAATACGAATTATGCTCGTAATTCGAGGTTCCACTGTATGTTTATGAAAAATCTTAAGCCACTCCTAATTTCTTCATATTAAAAAAGAAAAAAAAATATATATTTTTTTTTTTTCTTTTTTAATATGAAGAAATTAGGAGTGGCTTAAGATTTTTCATAAGCAGCACTGCATGTAAAATACAAAAACAAGACAGTAAAATAATAATAATAATAATAATTGATATAATAATAATAATAATAATAATAATAAAAACGCACCTTTCTCAGGGCAAACGCCAACTCATTGACTGTATAAGCTGGATTCAAAGACACCTGAAAAGAGCTTTGGGTTAATATTCACCATTTTATAAATAAACATTTATCCAACAGGGAAAAAAAACCCATTAAGGGTGCACCGATCGACTGGCCGCCGGTAGGTATCAGCCGTTAATCACTTCTTTTTTTTTTGAGTGGTTGTCTCTCCACTGGCTGATCACATAAACCAATAATATTGTGGCGTGGGCGGGGCGGCGGCTGACGACCAGCATGCCTTGCGGGGATGTCGGTGTGTGTTCACCATGTTGGGGAAAGGTGTTTGGGTTGGTGGCTTCGGCCCTGTTTGTGTGAGGGGTGTGTGACGTGTGAAATGTGTTCCAGTTCAAGCTAGTGGTGAATTGGATGTAGGCTCCTGAGTGAAGGTGCTGCTCATGCCTTACATGCTGTGTGCTTAATAAAGTACTTCCAGCCATTGCATTGGTTAGCAAATAAGCTCACTCGTCTCTCCAGCATTCTTCCCGGCGTAAAAACGCTACAATATTGTGATGGCGCAAAATACATAAATCCACAGGCACACCAACTTGCTGTCGCCAGTCTGGGGATATTACCAAGTCTCTTTTTAAAAAAATACGTCAAATCTGCAATATGCAAAGTTTTTTTCTAAAGAAAAACCACGAGGGGAAACGTCTGCCAAAAACTTGAACATAGCTATCCTTATTCGCCTGTTGAGAACACACAGCGAACATTTTCATAATGAAAAGTTAACCACCTATAGCAGAAGCTCTCAAAAAGCCCGAGCTTTACTCTGCAGGAAGTAAGAAATTAAACCATTAAACCCGAAAATAATACTGATGACTGCTGTGTGTTTATTTAGAAATGTTCGGTGTAGAATTTCGACTTGTTATTCATCGACGCAGCCTATAGAAGTATAATAGTGCCTAAATTCCTCAAAGCTAAATAGCAGGTTAAATTACATAAACTGAAAGTGTTGCAATAAAAATTTAGGATTTTTCTGCATTGCAATTTGATTTAATTTGAAAAAAATCCTTAGACTATTTACAAGGTTTGAAATTTTTGCCACTGCAATTTATTTTGTTTGAATAATTTATAATAAATTGGTTTCAGTGTCTTTAATCTATATGAAATGATAAGAGAAAGGAATATATTTGATATGTTGCCTTACAATAATTAAAAGTTTACATTTATGATATTTTTCCCTTGTATCTGTGCACTTTTAGAATCTTAACCAGTGGGTCCCTGCGTCCTCATATGGAGACATCAACACACTGGGTTTGCTGCACCTTATACTGTAGATTAGATTCGATTCAATTTTATTGTGACTGCACATGTATTTACAAGGTAACAAAGTACAGTTAGCATTCAACCAGAAGTAGATTTCCAAATTTTCACATTCTGTCTAACTTAGAGCTGTTGTCCTCATTAGTAGACACTTTATAGCATAATTTAATGGTAACAAAAGCACAATACACTAATTAGTAGAAACACAAGAGGATGTCAAACTCAGTTTTCTGCTCAAAGACAATGGTTAGATTGTATAATTATTAGGTCCTACTAATTTCAATTTTACTGAAAAAAAATTATGCGAAATTGAAGCTTGAGTCTTAATTGGTTAATAAATAAAAATAATAATACACAATAAATAGAACACCTTAAATACCAAGATACCAATAACCCACACACACCTGTGATCATTCTGATTTCTGTGATCAAGGTCGGTATTCGCCCCCCCAAAAAATTGAGCACCCCTAATAAATATATGAAATTTATTGATAAAAATTTATTAACACATTTACCATAATGATTCTAGCTTTTGCCGTGGCAAACTGGAACAAGATCCATTCATAAGTGTTTGGTCCCCAGATGCCGAGCCTGTCACCCTTCTTCAAGCCGAGTGCAAGAAGACCAGCAGCCAGATGATCCACCTACAGTACAAATAGATTTTAAATTCCATTGACAGGTGACCCACTACTGTAATCATCAAGGCAAACGGCATTGGTGAGATGGTCATGGTGTCAAAAATCAACCAGAAGCAGTCTGACTGATCATTAAAAAAAAAGAATCAAATGATTAACAGAACCTACTTCATCCTGAAACTGAGAGAATGTTTTTCGAACTCCATCTTCAAAAAAGACCACAGCTTCTCGGTCAGGCCATTTGTCTACTGTTGACTGTAGACTTTGACCAACAGTCAGAGAGAGGGGAGACACAGAAGAAGGGCCACGGACATAACTAACAGTTGAAGCAGAAGGGCTGTGGTCATGAACCGATCTAAGCAAAAGAATAAAGATATAGCAAGCACAGTAGTTGTAAAATGTAAATGTTAAATATAGGGAGAATCAGGTAAAAATTATTGGGGAAGTTTGCCTGGTGTGTGTGCATGTGTGTGTGTAAATTACTACAGCCAGGATTTTTTTTTTACGTAAAATGCAGATTAATTTGTTTTATGTTTAATTTATATTTTGGTACTTTATATTTTGGATTAATAATTTTTACATGAATATTTTTGGGTGGTGAAATAAATCATTGGAATTTTTATTATTTCTTGTGGGAAATTTGCTTTGATATATACAGATGTTTTGATATACAAGCATGTTTCCAGAACAAATTATGCTCATAATCCAAGGTTCCAGTGTAATTAGGTTTTATCAGTGTTTCAACAGTAGTAGTAACTTGTACTGTCCAAATGCGATCAATGTTATTATATAAACATTATTAAAACACTCAACATCAAAAAAAAAAGTCAAACAACTTAATTTCTGTAATGGTGAAATAAATATTCAACAAATACTTCATATTATAATAATAATGGTTTATGTCATCGAGTATATTTTTTTATACAAACGCTGAAAACACACATGTTTATCATGCTAATTCCTGCACACACTAAAAAATGCTTGGTTGTTTTTTCTACCCAAACGCTGGGTTTTTTCTACCCAAACGCTCATTCTGGTGGGACAGGCTCTGGAGCAATGCACACTACTTGGGGCGGTTGATGTATGCTTCAAGGCATTTCATATTTTTGACTACTATTCAAAGCAGTGTGCTCCTGTAGAGGACTATTTGTAATGTTTCTATGAAATAGCGAGGCCTACTTGAAAAGTCATAGACAGTGTTTGTATGTTAAAATGACACCAGGGCTGGATAGTTTTGTTCTGCAGAAAAGATATCCAATGTCACAGAGAGATCCTGCTCTGTAGAAGGTGCCTCAGCCTATTTGTGCAATTAATTCATTCTGCCCTTGTGAGTAATAGTATAGTAATGATGTCACTGTTGATTATGTGCTCTTGTGCTTGAAAAATAAATGTTTTTTATATGAACATTTAATAGGATGTTGTTTATTGCATATATGTATGGTTTACAAAACTTGGAGGTTTTTTTTTTTCGTAATAGACCAGTATATCTAAGTAATTTAACTAATTGTTGGTCAAAGTCTACAGTCAACAGTAGACAAATGGCCTGACCGAGAAGCTGTGGTCTTTCTTGAAGATGGAGTTCGAATATTCTATGTTTAATAGACATGGGTAGGTTTTTTTTTTTTTTTTTTTTTTTTTTACAGATTCACAGATTCATTACAATAATATTTGTGAGGTAGAATTAACCCAACATTCCAGTTAAAATGAACCAACATCTGGGTAGAACATTTGACCAATTCATGTGGTAGAATTAACCCAGCATTATAGTTAAATATGACCTAGCATTTGGGTTGAATATTTAACCCATCTTGCTGGGTTAAACAAATAACCCATTTTGCTGGGTTAAATTAAACCAGCATGTAGTTAGTCCAATATTTACCAAGCAACTAGTTTAAAACAACCCAAACTAAGTTGTTTTTAACCCAGTATTTTTTAGGGTGTGGATAAATACTGAAAGAGAGACACCAAAGGCTGGATGGGGCAAAGTTGCATCAAAACAAACAGGTAAGATCATCCAGAAAAAACATGACCTCAGTTAACACTCCAATATTCCAAAGATACAGATTACCCATAAAGAACCTTTAAGTAGCACTTTATACTGTATTTTACATGGTAAGTGAAGCACACACTCACTTGGTTAGTCACACTTTTTCTTAAATATTCTGTAATCATTCCTGGTCAAACAATATAGTTTTTTATATCCTGTGGCCTTTATTTAACAAAAATAAATTAATAAAGATTATATAGATTTTTAAGTTTAATAAAGAGAGAAATAGTTTAAAACTATTCAAAGCTGTGTTATTGGTTTTTAAAATTGCAAGTCACTATTTCAAAGAGCTACTCATATGGTTTAACATTGTGTACATTACTTTAATAGTAAGACCTCTAAGGAGTATTTATTACATACATTATCTCATAAGGTTTTGCTAGCAGATAACTCATACATCAGCATTTATGTATATTCACTCCATTTAAAAAATAATTATAATAAAGTGTACATCATGTGCAAATAAATAGTAATTAACCGCTAGTCCTTTAGTCCTATAGTTCATTTTTTTACTGTAAAAGTCGAAAATAATATTTTTTTCATGTATGCAAATCAATGCGAAGCAACTGAGAAACAGCAAAACAGGGTTAATTTTACAGTAAGTTTCTGACATACTTGTTCATAACAGTTCATAACCATTTTAACACTGTTAAATTCCCATTCTTGTTTCCCACTAACAAATAAAAAGATATTTATTAAATATTTAATTACACAGGGTATTGTACATAAAATCTATTCATTATGCATTCATTCAATCAAAGTTACCAAATAGTATTTTGTTTACCACATACTAATATGTCTTGGAAACTTGGGATTTTTTTTTTATGCATACATCCTAAATTTGTGGAATATTAGACATGACCGTTTTATTACCAAAAATTGTCACTAGACAAAGCCATAATTTTTCCTCGACATATTTTTGAATGGGGTGGTTGAACTTCCTGATTTCCCAACCTTAATCTAATTATCTAATTAAACTGATCTCCAAAAGCACCCAAATTTACTACTATTCAACTAGTTTGCGTTGGACAGGTCTGAAGGTAGAGGCCTGACAAAGTGCAATCCACTTCTCCTGGCTTTGGACGCAGCTAACAACACAATTCAGCAAGGACAATACTGTTACTACTGTATAAGCACAGGGAAAAAACAGTGCTCGAACATGATGCCCCCTTTACATTTCTGACTGCCCCCCATATGGTCTGGTCTAGAACCAGCCCTGAGTGTGTTTATGTTACCGCGCGTGCTGTATTGCCCTCCCTCAATATTAGACACCTTCACCTTTAATTTACGGAGGGAGAGATATTGATCTTTCCTGATGCAGCGAATTTCTTTGAGCAAATTAATGATAATTTTAATGAATGAAAAGGAGGAAGAAGAAAATATGGAGCTGAAAGTGACACGAAAATAAGAAAAAGCTTTAGAGGTAAATGCTGTGAAATGCTTCAAATGAACAGATTCTGCCAGGGGCTGGATCCAGCAGCCCACCACATCCCTCATCATAATACACTGGCTCATTAAAGTGGAAATTCATTTTTAAAACCACATACTAGTATAAAAATATAACACAAACAAAAATGTAAATAAAAAAGTATCACTGAACATATATTAGGTCATATTTGTAAAACAAAGAAACAAAGGAAAGAACAATAAGTTCATCATTCAAAGTTATTCAGATCAGTGTAAAGTTAGTAAGTGCTATAACGCCACCTGGCACAGTTTCATCCCAGTGGCACAATCTGACCACATGTGCAGTGCCATGGAAAAGTATTTGCCCCTTTTTGATTTTTTTTCTTTGCATATTGGTCACACTTGTACAGTATGGGTGGAAGTTCACCTAAACACTTTAATGAGGAAAAATCATGAACATTTCGCAGAGGGTATCATCGTGATGCAGTGTAAGATATACCACTCATCAGTGTAAGATATATCACTTATCAGTGTAAGCTGTAAGTGCAGCAGGTCAGTGATAATGAACCAGTGCCTGCTGATGATGACCCTCCCCTGATCTACAAGAGCCAATTGAAAAAGATGGCAATCAAACTGAACAGGTAAGCTGGAATAAAATCAGTAGCAGCATTAACTCATACTAACTCGTATTAACTCGTGCTAGTTATTATTATGGTAGTCAATATTAATTCAAAATAGTGTTTCTCAGCATTATTTTTAAATAATATTGACTACCAAAATAATTAAAATAAGTAACTAGTCTACTAGCGTGAGCTAATGCTGCCACTGATTTTATTTCAGCTCACCTGCTCAGTTTTATTGCCATTATTTTTATAATATTGTCTTTATAGATTTAAATGTTGTTTGTATTGATGTTCTTTCCTTTGTTTCTTTGTTTTACTAAAATGACCCAATATATGTTCAGTGATACTTCAAATAATATGTTTAATAAGCATTGATTTCTGTATTGTGTTATATTTTTATATGTAACTGGTGTTAAAAATGTATCTCTATATTATCGAGCCAATGTATTATGATGTGGGCTGCTGTGGGCCAAAAGTCCAGGGCCCCTTTTTTTTGGAAGATGAAAAGAGTACTTTAAAGAGTTGATGAATGAGGAAAATGAAAGAGAACAAAGACTAGAAGAGGTGACTGTTGTGGAGCAGGAAGTAGCAAATATTAGTAGAAGTGAGTTAAGAAGGGCATTGAAGAGGATGAAGAGTGAAAAGGCTGTTGGTCCTGATGACACCTGTGGAGGTATGGAAATGCTTAGGAGAGGTGGCAGTAGAGTTTCTAACTAGTTTGTTTAACAAGATCTTGTGAGTGAGAGGATTCCAGAAGAATGAAGGAAAAGTGTATTGGTGCCGATGCAGTATTTGCTTTGAGGATGCTGGCGGAGAAGTACAGAGAAGATAACAGGGAGTTGCATTGTGTCTTTTTAGATTTAGAGAAAGCGTATGACAGGGTGCCAAGAGAGGAGCTGTGGTATTGTATGAAAAGGTCTAAAGTGGCAGAGAAGTATGTTAGAGTGGTGCAGGACATGTATGAGAGCTGTAAGACAGTGGTGAGATGTGCTGTAGGTGTGACAGAAGAGTTCAAGGTGGAGGTGGGTCTGCATCAAGGATCGTCTCTAAGCCCCTTTTTGTTTGCTCTGGTGATGGACAGGATGACAGATGAGGTTAGACAGGAGTCTCCATGGACTAAGATGTTTGCAGATGACATTGTGCTTTGTAGCGAGAGCAGGGAACAGGTGAAAGAAAATTTGGAGAGGTGGAGGTATGCTCTGGAAAGCAGAGAAATAAAGGTTAGCCGCAGTAAGACGGAATACATGTGTGTGAATGAGACGAACCCAAGAGGAACGGTGAGGATACAGGGAGCAGAGGTAAAGAAGGTGCAGGACTTTAAGTACTTAGGGTCAACGGTCCAGAGCAACGGAGAGTGAAGGGGCGGGTACAGGCAGGTTGGAATGGGTGGACAAAGGCTTCAGGTGTGTTGTGCGATAAAAGAGTATCAGTGAGAATGAAAGGAAAGGTGTACAGGACAGTGGGGAGACCATCAGGCTCTACGGCTTAGAGACAGTGGCACTGAAGAAAAGACAGGAGGCAGAGTTGGAGGTAGCAGAGCTGAGGATGTTGAGGTTCTCTTTGGGAGTGACAAGGATGGATAGGATCAAGAAGAAGTTTATCAAAGGGACAACCCATGTTAGATGTTTTGGAGATAAAGTCAGAGAGGCCAGATTGAGGTGGTTTGGACATGTTCAGAGGAAAGATTAACCTTTTTCACTGTGGTGAAAAAGGCCCGGCAGCGTCCTCTACTACCTCAGGCGACTGAGAGACTTTACTTCTGCACCATAGAGAGCATCCTGATGGGAAACATCTTAACCTTGTTCGGGAACAGAACCATGCAAGACAGACGAGCTCTACAGAGGGCCGTGCGTTCAGCTGAGCGCACCATCCGCACTAAGCTCCCTGACCTGCATTTGATCTACAGCAAGCGGTGCTGGACCAAGGCCAGGAAGATCGTGAAGGACCTCAGCCACCCCAGCAATGGACTGTTCACTCTGTTGCGATCAGGAAAGCGCTTCCGCTCTCAGAAGGCCAACACAGGGAGACTGAGGAGGAGCTTTTTCCCGCAGGCGATACAGTCTCTTAACCAAGTTAACACACAGGACTAACCATCTCCGTGTTTCTTCAACACTGCACAGAAATAGTCACTCACAGACATTTCTCATCTGTGCACACACCCCAATACACTGTAGCCTGGACAACCATGGACACTGCACATTTGCACATACATTGCAACATTTGCACACGTATTGCATATTGCACACTTGCACTCGCAATGCTCATTTGCATTGGACTTTTCCCATTCATTCCACTTCTTATTGCATCTAAATCTAAATTTATTTTGTCTTATACAGAAAAGTTTTATATTTCTTGTATATTTTTGAAAATTTTTATATTTTGGTCTAACTTCTTATAGTTAAACTATTTATTTATTTATTGCTTTTTTTTCTCTTATTTCTTGTTAATTTTTTATTTATTTAAGGTCACAGGCAGTCGTGTAAGCATTTTACTACATATCGTACTGTGTATGACTGTGTATTTGACAAATAAAATTTGAATTTGAGATGGTGAATATATCGGTAGAAGGATGCTAAGGTTTGAACTGCCAGGCAGGAGGTCTAGAGGAAGACCAAAGAGGAGATTTATGGATGCAGTGAGAGAGGACATGAAGTTAGTTGTTGTGAGAGAAGAGGATGCAGAGGATAGGGTTAGATGGAGGCAGATGATTCGCTGTGGCGACCCCTGAAAGGGAACAGCCGAAAGACAGAGTAGAAAGAAGACTGACTACCATAATAATTAATGGCATGATCTAATGCTGCTACTGATTTTATTCCAGATTACCTGTTCAGTTTAACTGGCATCATTTTTACTCAGGTAATGAAGGGGAGATGTGTTGGTCATCATCAGCAGGCACTGGTTCATCATCACTGACCTGCTGCACTTGCAGCTTACAGTGATAAGTGGTATATCTTACACTGCATCAAGATGATACCCCCCCCCCCCCCCCCCCCCCGCCAGCTAAAATATTGTCTTTATAGTTTTATATGTTGTTTGTACTAATGTTCTTTCCTTTTTTTTTTTTTTTTTTTTTACAAATATGACCCGATATATGTTCAGTGATACTTCAAATATGTTTAAAAAGCATTTATTTCTTATTTCTGCATTGCGTTATATTTTTATACCAGTAAGTCGTGTTAAAAATAAATCAATGTAGGGTGTGGTGGGCTGCTGTGGGCCAGGAAGTCCAGGGCCACTTTTTGGTCCCAGTCGTCGGCCCCCTTTAAGATAATATGAGGTCCACTTTGCATACAGCTTCCTTGATGCAGTTGAGTCATTTATTCATTTATCTTCGGGAACCGTTTTATCATTATGGTCTCAGTGAATCTAAGAGGCTACACACCCTGACCCATGTACACACAATCAAGGCTAATCAAGGATAAAAAATTTTTTGAGTATATTGCATGTCTTGAGTACATTAATAATTTAAGATAAAATAAAATAATAATTATAAAAATAATCAGCAGTAACATCAGCCCTGAAGTGGCACTTTTCAAGAGCCAAGCAGCCTCTGAAAATAGTGAAGCCAGCAATCAGCAAAACCTTAAAATCTCAGTAGTAGATATTTTATATTGATAAAACAAGTCAACAGAACAGCACTGTAATGTACTTATTTATTTAAATAAAGGTAAATATATAAATTTGTTTAAAGCTTTAGGCTTTTATTCAAATAACTAAAATAAATGCAGAATTAGCAATTAGCTTAAACCATTTCATCATGTGTTTTTTACAGTATCAATAATTGTATAATTATACTCATAATGTATTCACAGGGTAAACATCGATCACTGGCCATTATATAAATCAAGATTCAAGAATTTTATTTGTCACAAACATGTTTGTACAAGTACGACAGGAGTGAAATGGAAATGCAGTACGAACACACTCCAGACCGTTTAAAAAAAAGGTGGGGGTGGGTGGGGGGGTGGGGGGGAATGGGAGTTGTATGTTGTATGTATGTACGAAATAAAAATAAAAATAGACTAAGGACAAAATTAAATAAATTATATACACTATGGTATAAATATAAAATTATAAAGACTTCGGTTGTATAGAAAGTAAAAACCAGTGCAAAGATATTAGATAAAGTATAAAGAGACAGATAAAGTGACTACGTAAAAGTCTTGCATCGCCCGATACAAATAAATGTAATAATAAATGCAACAATGTAAATATATATAATATATATAATAATATATTATTATATAAGTACAAAAATAAAAATTATCTATAGCAAGAGAACAATGTTCAATGTTGGTTGCCAGGTTTGTTTGGTAAATCATATAAAACATTTATAAAAATCTGTTAATATTTTAATAAAGTTATGTGCAAATATAAACCTTCACCACTAAATAAACTGACTGGGAAATGTAGTCTAGTATCCATGACCACAAAATAATTAAATCAAAGACAATAAAAATATCTGTCTGAATTCCTGTATAGTTTGGAATACTAGTGGTACTAAACAAAACTATCATTTAAATATTAGTAGTATCAGTGTCAGAGTTCATCCTCTGTGCAGGCGTGCCTTCACTATTGGCAATCAGACTGATACTGGGCTTGTTGATAAGTTCAGAGGGATTCTTCTTCTCTTTCTTGTTGCTCTGTCTGTCCAGCCAGTAGAAAGACACCATAATGAAGAGGCCAGCAGTAGAAACAGACACACTGCAGAAGAAGAACATGTAGCTGTACTGCCCTGTAAGATCAGCCAACATTCCTGCAAGAGTAAAACCAAATTCAGCGTGAGACAATTTCCACAGTAGGTCAGTACTATTCGCTTGTGTATAAGGGAGATCAACAGGAAATCTGAATACAGTGGAACCTCGGATTACGAGTAACGTGGTTTACGAGTGTTTTGCAAGACGAGCAACAATTTTTAATAATTTTTTACTTGAAAAACGAGCATTGTCTTAGTTAACGAGCACCGAGTATCATGTTTCACGCATGCGCTTCTTGTTTTAACAACGAGCGTTACGTCATCACAGGTGAGCCAACGTTTTTTCTATCTCTTGCAGCAGAATTGTAGGTAATCGTCTCTCCTGCTGGGTGAATACACACACGCGCTGTGTGTGTGTGTGTGTGTGTGTGTGTGAGATGTGCGTGTGCGCGCCACACACACACACACACACATTAACGGAGAGACCGTTTTTAAAACCGTTTAAAAATTAGCAAGGAAAATCGCTAGTCACACTCGCGTGAGTGCATACTAACGGGATTACTACTGTAAAGTAAAACAACAACAACAACAAAAATTAAACAGCTCCTCACCTTTGAAAACAGTCGCGACAGAGAAGAGTTTGTGTGTTTATTTGGCAACCTGAGAGAAGGGGAGCTGTAAAGCCGAAACCTATCGTCTCCCCTGCTGGGTCTTAGTGCCTGCAGTGTTTTTGCGTGCGCGTGTTTGTGTCTGTGTAAGGCAGGGAGTTTGTGTGTTTGTTTGGCAACCTGAGAGAAGGGGGCTGTAAACGCGAGCGAACCCCCCTTCATCCCCCCTCCTCTCAGGTTGCCAAATAAACACACAAACTCCTCTCTGTCGCGATTGTTTTCAAAGGTGAGGAGCTGTTTAATTTGTTTTTTGTTGTTGTTGTTTTACTTACAGCAGTGATCCTGTTAGTATGCGCTCACGTGAGTGTGACTAGGAATGTTCCTTGCTAATTTTTAAATGGTTTTAAAAACGGTCTATCCGTTAATGTGTGTGTGTGTGTGTGTGTGTTTACATTTTACACACATACACTCTGCATGCATGCACAACCCTTATCTGTCGGGGTTTAATTTTACATTTTTTTAAGGTAAAGTACAGGTAAATTTGTTTTATTTTTACTTTATATTTTGTATTCATTATATTTATGTATTTATTTTTTTGGGCTGTAAAATGAATAATTTAAGTTTCCATTATTTCCTATGGGAAAATTAAATTTGGTTTAAGAGTGTTTTGGAATACGAGCCCACTTCCGGAACGAATTAAGCTCGTAATCCGAGGTTCCACTGTACATGGTTTTACATCTGCCTTGAGATCTACCTTCAGAACACATTTGCTTCCCTCTCTTAATTTTTGAACATATAATTTGTAATGCATCTAATGCCAAGGTACAATATAAAGTTAATAATCATAAAAACAAAAACAGTGTCAGAGTGACACTTGATGTTGGGCACTCATTTGAGCCATATATAAGTAACATCTCTAAAACAGCATGTTATTATTTAAGACCATAGATGACTATATATATCATTCCTATTCAATTGAATATTGCTTATTTCGCTAATAATTGCAGATCCTTCTTGCTTTTATTGATTTATCATTAATAAATCAATAATTGAGTGATGAAACTTTTAATTTTTGCATTCGGTAATAACTTTTCAAAATGAAAAATGCCATATAAATGCTGCTTAATAATGCAAATACAATATTAGTTATATAATTTTCATATGAACAGTACACTCTACCACAGTTCTGGAAGCCATATCTCACCTGCTAGAGGTGGGCCAAGAAGAAGCGTGACACTTTCCATGATGCTGATGAGCCCCAGGGCAGACTGAAAGCGACTCATCTCCACTGTCTCCATCAACACAGTGAAGAGCAGCGCACCAACTATACTCATGGAAGCAGCGAACACCAGCACATAGGCCAGGAGTGCATGGAAACTGGTCACCGCACCACACATACAGTTGCTCAGTCCATTTACCAAGAGGGCAAAGGCAAACACATAGACATTGTGTTGACTTCCACGGAAACGCTTGAGTCCAAAAAGCAGCGCCGCTGTCGGTCTTACTATAACATTGACCAGACCGAGGATGGTCATTAGCATAGCAGCATGCTCCTGCTCTATCCCATGTGCGGTGGCGTACGGCACCAGGTAGACAAGAGGCCCCAGGAAGCCCAACATCATCCATGACACACCCAAGGAATAGGCAAGGAAGCGCGGGTGGGTCCGTATCAGGTCAACAGCCATATGCTTACGCAGGAAAGGCACTATGGTTGACAGGGTGCTCTGTAGATGCTCCTTGAGCCCCTTTCGCTCCTGCTGCGCATGAACACCACTGGTTTTAAGCAATGGTTTTCCTGACTGTATTAACTTCACCTTCATTTTGGTCCCCAGAGGCCTCATGATAGCCCCACACACACAGCAGTTGAGCACTACTCCACCCAGCACCAGGAAGCTGCCTCGCCAGCCAAACTTCTCCAGGAGAAAGTTGGCCAGTAATGGCAGAACGCATAGGCCCAGTGCTGTTCCTGTGGAAGACAGGGCACTGGCAAAGGCACGGCGGCGTACAAAGTAATAGCCCACCATGGTGACTGATGGCTGGAAGCACAAGCAAAAACCCAATCCTGTTGGTTAAAAAAAAAAATACAAAATGACTTTCTGGAATATCTGCTACCTCCTCAAGGTGTTCTGTACATAGCTGAAACCGGTTAACAACTGATATTTTTTTTGTGTGTGTGTGTGTGTGTGTGTGTGTGTGTGTGTGTGTGTGTGTGTGTGTGTTTGATTGTTGGATATATTTTTAGAGGTGTACAATTTGTAGACATTGCAATCATGAATGCAACCAGACTTATTATCCCAGAAGCTTAGAGGTTCATATATGGCTCCTGAGTGGCATATCCTTTACAGTGGGAGCGAGGAAATGTCTACAGTAACTACAATATCCTTAAATAAATGGAATACTGACATTTTAAATTGTCCATATTTAATTGATCATATAAGCAGTGTTGTAAGTGCTGAGCATTATGATTATGGCACATGCCAACAATGCATATGAATTACATGCAAGACTCACCCGCAATGACTCCAGTGGCAATGTATAGCTCTAGTATAGTCTGAGCAAAAGAGCTGACTACCATTCCAAGTCCACTCAGAACCCCACCGACCATTATCGTTGTTCGACAACCGAAGTGCTCCACGAGAATGCTGCATACAGGGCCTATGGCGAAACAGCATTGTTATACCAACAAAAATACACCTGGAGTCATAGACAAAAGACAAAGGACACACAAATACCCAACCCTGACATAACAATTAGAGTATCTAAATTGTAGATGCACCCTGTTAGCATCACCACACATATGCAGATTATCTGAGTAAAATATAATAGAGGAGGATGTTAGTGGAGTATACAATCATTGTGTAGTACACAGAATTGCTTATAATGAGACTCATGATTACAAAAAGAACATGCATTTGAACAGGCTTTTTCCTGCTTTATTGTATGCACCCAAAACTATATTTTTGGGGGAAAAAATCTAACATAACTGCTGTAGCAATCTATTTTTAAAACTGCAAATATAACTGCACCGTTATATACTGTATATACAGAAATTTTAAGCTGCAATTTGATATTTTTCAACTTGAATGTTCATAGCCTTCATCTGTTTTGTAGGGATCAATTAGCGTCATGTAATTTTCCTCAGTCAGCTGATCCCACCATTGTTGAGTGTCAGTTCAAGGTTAAAGAATCAGGTAATTTTTTTTCTTTGTGCTCTGAATTCATTTATAATGACAACTATTAAACTTCCTTACGAGTCTTAATGAGTCAGTTAAAGACCTACATCAGGTCCAAGTCTACATCAGGTCCAGAGTTGCCATTGTACTACATTATATACAAGTTCATTATATACAGAGTGTCCAAAATTGCAACTTTTTTTAAATAGAATTCTTTTTTAGAATTCTTCAAAAGTTGTTGCAATTTTTGTATTAATTTTTTTATGTCACTAAAGCACTAAAATTTGGTAAGGGTGCCAAAACTTACCCATATAACTCACTCACTCATTCACTCACTCATCATCTATACTGCTTTTTCCCAGGGCACAAGGCAGGGCACACCCTGAACAGGGTGCCGATCCCTCGCAGGGCACACACATATAACTGTCTAATAATAATAATAATAATAATAATATTAATAATAATAATAAAAGTGTACCCCTTGCATCAAATTTGACATATATAATAACATATTAGTTACAAATTACAAACGTTCCTCCATATAGGCATTTTTTTCTCTTTCTATCTACTTTGTCTTTTAAGTTCACTTTTTCTTCCTTAACAAATAAGACTGTAGTGTTTTGTGTGCATGTCATATTTATTAACTACACAGCCGTATCTATAGAAATCCTCGAAGCACAAATTTCCTGCTTGCTCCATTGACACAGTTCACAAAGCTAACGTAATCTAATAATAATTCAAAAATGCTATATCTTTATAGGTAATAACTAATATTTAGTATACATCATATTTTTTTCTACTAATGCTCTCAGTCCAGCATATTTCCCACACTAACTCTGTTTAAGATAACATTTTTTGAGGACGTGGCACTGTGCCATGTACAAATGTAAAAAAAAAAAACAGTTTAAAGAGGATCGCCTTTGTTTTTCCAACACATGGCCAATGATAATATATTAAAAAATTAGTTTAGCTAAGAAACTCGCTGAAGGTTGTTAGAACAACCTCCTGCCTGGCACACTGGTCTCAGGTGTCAGACTGAACTCGACGTTCTTCCAAGAGGCAAACGGAGGTCTTTCTTATGCTCATTTATCAGTTTCTTCACCCAATGTAAAAACTCCATTTTCCTCCTTTTTTCCCCCCCATATTTTCTTTAAGAGTAGGCTTTAAACATAAAATAGTAAAATACCTTACTTCACTCTATCTGACTAATAATTTTTTTTCTATATGTGACGGAACCACAAGTGAAAAATTTGGAACTAAATATGTAAAAGAGAATTTAAAGACATAATACATACGGTAATTCATGTGCCCATTAGGGTGTTTAGTCTTTAATTTTGTAAGTTTTGGATAGAAGTCATTACAATAATTTGAAGCAATAAATACAAAAATATTCATAACCCTTTCTGTAGACTTATGTGAATATCCATTTCCTACCTCCTGCATGCAGTACTGCCGTCATGATGGCTGGCACCCAGGATATTTCAGAGTTGCTTGCTTGGAACTCATTTTGCAAATCTGTGTAAAAAATGCCAATGCATGAGGGAAAGGCAAGCGTGAGTGCCAAGACCACAATGGTAGCCATCAGTACAGCCCAGCCCCAGCCTCCATCAGGTGCCAGATGTTCATTGTGTTGCTCTCCTGCTAATCCTGTGTGGCACTGGACCTCCTCATGGAAGCTGGAGAACTCTACTTCTGGATTGTCTTGATCCTCAGGCTCACAAATATGTTCCTGCCTCGGAGCTGTATATGAAAAATGTGAAGAGGAAGTCCTGATACATGTCTCAGGGTTTTGTGTAGCATCACCGAGGTCTCTTGTCTGGTGGGTGACAAAGCCATTGCTTATTGTGGTCTTCGGGGTCTCAGGAACATCTACATCTTCAGTCATTCTGCGTGCCAGAGGGGCTTCTCTTCCAGCTGCTGACTGTATAAATCAATGCACAAAAAAATACACTGTTTACTGAATTCTGAACCCTGATTTTCAATAAATCTTCCTTATCTCTTCAACTCCAGTCCTGAAGGGAGAGTGTCCAACACAGTTTGATGATTCTTCTGCTCCAACAAAGCTGATTCCACTAACTTGGTAATCAATAGGGTCAATGGGTGTGTTTAAGTGTTGGTGAATTACAAACTGTGCTGGACACTGCCTTCCAGAACTTACATTTATTTGTATAAATGCCTAAACTAGATTAAAGATATATCTAGATGTGATGTCTCACAAACATATTTATAGAACAAGAACATCTAAGGCTTCTGCCAATGTTCAGCACAGCTTGATACTGTAACTTTTCCTTCTGACCTAATTATTAACACACAAATTGCAGTCTAAAAACCACTTTTCTTTAAAAAGTAAAGATACAACACATTACTCTGCCTGGCATTTAGAACATTATTAAACATAATTACAACACCTAAATAAAACCTGTAACAATTATAAAAAATATGCAGTCGAGTCTTCCAAAGAGTCAGTTGGACACATGTATTATTAGTTGACTTTTATTTGCCATTGGAATATAATTGTGTAAGCTTAATAAATTAATATGTCCATAAATGAATAACTTGGACTTTTTTTTTACATTCCTTTAAATATTTTTGGTGGAGGTTGGTTATAGTCAGTGGCTTGGCACAAACAAGAGTGGTTGACTAGACAGGCTACTGCCTTATGATTCCAAGAAAGCCTTTCTGCACAACATGTCCAGGGTATAGCGAAAAGGAAGCCCCCTTTACCATGCTCTGCCAAAAAGCCAATTGTTAAGCGCTACTCAAAGCCCTTCCATGTTCCCGCTTCCAGGGACGCTTCCTGTTCAGCACACTCTGGGGGTCAACCTGGTGATCTTCACAATCCAGCACCCTGCAGAGTTCAATGAAACAGACATGTTTCCATGCCAGGTTTTAGTCTAAGCCAAGCCCTCGTTTCAACATAGGTCGATAAGAAGGTTTTCTGCATCAAGTAAGAATTCTGCCCTGTGCTCCCCAAATCATGCCATGTTCTAGCCTAATTATACCCTGCCCCAGGCCAGGCTAGGCCCAAATCATGCCATGCTTAATTTTAATCATGTTAAATCATGAGCAGCTTGGTCTCTGCTCCTGCCCTAAGCCCCATCCCAGTTCTCATGCTAAGTCCATCATCGGGTTTCAAGCCAACTTGTAAGGTTATGGACTTGAATCTCTCCACGGTCATTTCCTGTTTTACATGCCAGTTTCTTTAAGTTCAGTTGGGTCTTGTTTTTGTAAATTAGTTTCCTTATTTAAGCCTCATATATTCTGAGGTTCCTTGTTGGGTTTCTGAGTTCAGGAATATGTATGTTCTGAAGAGATACTGGGTCTCCAATTTGTTTCTTCTTGATGCTAAGTGATAACTCCAGTTAGCTAGAGCTAAGTCCACAGCTTTGTAATAATTTCATTTTGCTTAAATATTTGTAAATAATAAAAAGTACATAGTTAAAAGTAAAGCTTACAACTCCATGCTCCCTATTACTAACATAATGGTTAAAGTCATTTTGATACTGAGTTGAATTGAATATTATCTAAATTATTTTTTTGTGAATTTCCAGTCATATGTCTCATATATGTACATGAAGCTTAATTCCACTAAGGCAACATATGACTTAGCAATTAAGACTTATTTAAATAGACTTATTGCTTGTTTGCGGAGTGTTAAATATTACATTGAAAAAAATGAAATATTGGCCTTTTGCTCATGACATCACATGGTCCTGCCCACTTAATTAATTAATTAAGCAAATTAATAGATTTATTACCTTCTTCGTTCATTTAAAAAAAAAATTCTCTTTTGAGTAAGTGAAAAAAATTAAACCACAGTACACCACAACGCACTGGATATGAAATTATTTCCCCAGGACAAAAGCTATCAGTTGCTAGGTTACACTTTTATCTGTATGACAAAGCATTGAGTAATCAGAAGATAGAGTAATAAGATATTCACCAGGAAATCTTTTTGTTATTTTTTGGCTCGAAAAAAACCCTTGAACATATTAAATATATAATAGCCTAATGTTGGTTTAGTATCAAGTTTTAGTTGTTTTTTTTTGTAATGCTGACATCATTGTTATCATGTGTCTACAAAAGGTTTATATTAGTTGTTTTAAATTCTGGGCCTTGAGGAAAACTGCTCTGCACATTTCTTAGCTCCCCGCACACCTGATGTAACTAATAAATTAATTAACAGCCATTTCTTAAATGACATGGGTGTAGCAGAGCAAGGAAAACACTCAAATATACTGGGCATTATATATACAGTATATACTGTATATTTTTGGACATAATATTTTTTTTCTTTCTAGATTTTAAAACAATGCTAAAGGTATCCAAAATATGCAATAATTGGTGATTAATTGGTGATTTCTGAGGCTGGTAACCCTAAATGAGCCTCTCCTTTGCAGCAGAGGTAAGATTTGGTCTTACTTTCCTGTGATATTCTTCATAAAAGACAATTTTATCATGGTGCTTGATGGTTTTAACAAATGCACTTGCCAATACTCCAAGATTTCTTCTAGAACAGCTGACATTTGTGTCATAAAATAACAACTGACTTTTTGTTGTTACTTAATTAACTAATCCCATACATGTTAATTCATGGTTAGTCCATAGTCCTAAATGTAAAAAAAATAATAATAATAAATAAATAAATCCAAACTATATATACTGTATATATGAGATATTCCTATGAAATATCATGTAATAATATGAGATAATCAAATAGTGAGTCACAATAATAAACACTCAACGTTTTGTGGCTCGAAAATCCCAAATCCTCTTGAGTAAATGATTGTATGCTATTGTACTGTAGGTACAATAATTGCATGTCTTTGGATTCTGGGAGGACACTGGAGGTCCTGGAGTAAAAATACGTGGAGAACACGCAAAATCCACGCGCACAGACCAGTAACAGGGTTTGGACCCAATCCGTAAAGGTGCCAGGCCGTAGTGCTAACCTCATACATTGTCCAAATAATGAGACATTATGTCGAAATAATAACGCTTTAATCATTTTCTCCCTCACTGAAAAATAAAAATGCATAAAACAAGACTTGTAGTATTGTGCATAATGCAATAAAATGGTCAAAATTACAAACGGAGCGTTTTTAACTCTTCACTCCGATCAGAGCAGTTTCTATAAATTGATCGCACGGTATTATGATTTAATGCTTGGACGATCAACAGCGGAAAAGGAAGGCAACTGGTTATCTAAAAATGGTTTGTCCTGTTTAATAACGGACCCCTGATTTTAACCAAAGATCAGATTTCTCTGAAAACAGTGCACAGAACCAACCTCGACATTACAGTGCCGACTAATCTGATTCATCTGGTCCGATAATCCTCGCCTCACGTTTCAGTAGTATTAAAACGGGAACGTGTGTGTACAAGCGCTGCCTTTTGTGTTTTCTCACTTTCTACATTGAAAGGGCAGGACAAGCCAGCACCTGTTGCATTCTCACTCCAGGGACTCGAAACACAGCAGCATTTCAAAACCATGCACAAACACCGCCTCATCCTTGTTCACATGTAACTCAATACCTTTCCAAAAAGTAAACAGAAATCTACACTCTGAAACATCGGCACTTGTGTCTGATTTGTACAATCACAGCCTTACCTTGCGGTCAGAAAAATGTGCATAATCGGTAACTTCACTTTCGCGCCCTGCTTTCCTTCAGCAGCATCAGTGTCTCTTCACCTTAGCAGGAAGGTGGCATATGCGCTTGGCATGGAGTGGCCGTGCAGTCTCCTTCTTTTGTGGCCTTGCGTGACCCCCTGTGCTGGAGCAGGGAACTCCAACGCTGAACGCGCGCGCTTACACTCGCGCACAAGCACGCGCGCTCACGCTGCCTGGATTAGAAGGGGGAGTGAGCTCGTGATTGCTGAGTGATGCTGGAGAATTGCTACGTAACCACTGGCTAAGATGCGGATATACACCAGCCAATAGCCTATAATTACCCCCTCCCCCCCAACATACACACACATACACATACAGACACACAACCATTAGAACTGTTTGTTCAGCCATAATCCATTAGCTACTGATTGTTAAGCAGCAGATGTCCTATTGATCTGAACAATTCAACATATAACAACACAATTCTAAAATACCAAACAAAATCGCATAAAGCTTTATAGGTTTGTTATGCTTTCTGTTTATTTTGTAGTGGTTTATAATTTTAGTTTGCCTGATTTTGTGCTTTCCAAATTATTCATTTATTCATTTATCTTCATATCTGACTGGGGTTTCATGTGGATCCAGGTCCGGAAATCACTGCGCATGAAGAGGGAAAAACATCCCTGAAGAGACTTTATCATGCACACACACTTATTCACACCTTTCACAAATTTATGATAGTCCATGATAGTTTATGATTCCATCCACATTAAAATGTAATGTTATAGAATATCAATTTAACACTCATTTATGATGTTAAAGCACTTTTTACAATGATTACTGACAATGAGAATGGGAAAAAAAAACTGCATGCTTGAAGAATATAAAAGTGGATGACAATTGAAAAGAAAAAATGCAATCATTTTCATCCTCATAAAACCATTCAGTGAGGCATCATACCATGTAGATAGGGACATCCATTAAGATGTTTTATTATAGGGTAAAGGTGATCAGTCAGATGAACTTTGTATTGATTTGAAGTGAATGAGTGGATAAGAAAAACATGATATAAAACAGTCTTTTAGTATGTTTAAGCCACCAATGTATTTTTTTCACTTTTGCAAACTCCAAAGGATTATAAAGGCAGTAGAAAAGACCCAAGAGACTCTAAAAAAAAAACGTACACAGTGGTACAAATAACGGTCCTCGAAGAACAGTTTTGTACCTTTTTGTTAAATGTACTCTTAGTGGTACGGAAAAGACCTCTGATCAAATGTTCTGGACAGCGGGAGGAGTTTAGCTTTTCCTTAGAAAAAACAGAATCCAGCAAGCTGTTACCATGGGTTATTAGGTCTTATTCCTTAGTCCTAATATAAAATGGATTTTCCCTTTTTTTTTTGGCTAGCACTGGCTAGCATGAGGCATTGTCTTTTAGTGCCACTTACATGGTTTAGGGTAGCATGTAGATAACATTGCTAATCATGCTGTCTTATGTAGCTTAGCACAAACATGTGCATGCTCACAGTGGCTAAGATAATGCTTTATGTAGATTACAGATGTCCATGAATATCAGCTGTGGTGTAAATGTACTAATGTATTTTACCCAATTTTGGACAGCTGTTGGTTACGGTAGCTATTTGGTTTAGTTTTTGGTTAGCTTATGACACTGCTTTCTATAATGTTATTTAGCACAAACACTTGTGGCTAAAGTACTGCTTCATCTACCTTACAGATTTTCGTGAAATTCAGATTTAAAAAAGTTGTTGTATGACATTACAAAAGCTTTTGTTGTCTTTTTTGTTTATTTTATTTTGTTATCATGCATTTTCAAGTGAAAATTATCAGCCACCTGTTTGATAGAATGCAAACAAGAAGGCAAGATGCAGACAGCCCGTGACTGTTTCATGAAAAACACAGGCTGATGATGACACTCTGCGATTCCTGCCCACAACTGGGGTCCGGATTCGGGATGGATCTCTTGTATTTTTAAAGAGGATGAATACACAATAAGTATCTGTCTACACCTGTGATTGCATACAACCAGCACATGGACTGACCACGGGTGCCAGGACTGTTGGCACTGCAGTGATGGGTCGTTCATGAACAATTTCACGTCTTTAACGGGAGAGTGTTTTGTTAATTTTCTAGTGGCCGTGCATGTGCAAAGCAGCACAAAACTTCCATAGGATATGTACCGTAAACAGAAATGAGTAGTTACCTTTGAGTCTTTTATTCCAAATTGTTTGTTCTTTTGTCACCTTACTCTTAAAGATGCGATGCAGTGCATTACACAGGAAACAGAATTGAGTGATTCTTCTCAATGAGTTTTCTAGCCCGATTCGCTTGTTTTTTTGTCACTTGACTCCCATAGCCGCTATGCAGTGCAATAGACTCAAAAAAACGAACGACTCAGACTGGAAGATATGGGAGGTGAACCCCTCATTCTGTTTATCATAATATGTCCTTAGCTGCATTGTAATATTTTCATTACTGGAACTATAGCCAAAATTTGTTTGTAGTCGTGTTGGGTGTCTGTTTATTGAAAACATTTTATTTTATTTCCGAACAAAAGAACGAAATGAACTAAATGCCCCAAAAAAGATTTGTTCATTTTGATGAACGAGAATTAAAGAACTGAGTCACTAAAATGATTCAAACTTTCCATCACTACTGCAGAGCGTCTATGGGAGTCATGTGACAAAAGAACAAATGATTCGGGCCAAAGACTCAAAGGTACAGTAACTACTCATTTCTGTTTCCTATATATTTTGTTATGCTTTGCGCATGCACACCCAATAGAAAATGAATGAATCACTCCGAGACTACTCATTCTTCTGAATCACATTAAAGATTCGTTCAAAAAGAAGGAATCGTTCATGAACGACCCATCACTACAATGTTTACTTGTGTCTTCAGTTGAACCGGAACTGCTGTTCAATACACTCTAAAACCTGCTAGGTTAAAAAACAACCCAACCTTAACCCAGCCCTGGGTTGTTCATTTGACCCAACCAGTGGGTAAAATTGACACTCTAACTTTGTTAAATGTTAAACTGCTGGGTTATTTTATTTGACCTAACCAGTGGGTTAAATTGACAGTCGAGTTTATTTCATATTGTACTGTGTATGTAAAAAATTAAATTTTTATTTGAATTTGGGATAAAACCATTTTGTTTTCAAAAAAGGCCCAAAATGTAGACTACTTCACATAATGTAAATAGATTGTCACAGAATAAGAAAATAACTAAATTTTGACAAAAATGTTAGACAGAACCATATAATCTCAAGGTAACAAATTGTTAGATATACTGTAAAATAAGTGTACTGCTTTGTGTTGTTAATATCAAATACAAAAAATCCTTGTCTCATCCCCAAGGCATAAAACATGGAACAGTGCTCCAGTCATCCCCATATTTTGCAGATATTCCACAATGTTGGTCTACCTGTGGCTTACACACCATGACTTGCAATATAATTGACATTAAGTCTGCAGACATTTAAGACAGCTGTAGTCGCTTAGTAGTTTGGGACTGAACTTCCTACAAACAGATTGTTTGTCAGTAATGGACTTCATATTAACTTAAACACCTTTTCAGTTATAGTGATCTTCCAGCCTTCTTACATACAGTATGACTTCAGATCCATCCCTGCTATCCATTATCACCCAAAAGAGGACAGGTTTCCTGTTGAGTCTGGTTCTTCTAAAGGTCTCTTCCTATTGCCATCTCAGGGAGTTTTTCCTTGCCACTGTTTCCGACAGCATGCTCTTTAGGGACAAATGAGCTACCACTATGCTTTTCCACAGCTCCATTGTCTGGCTTATTAGCTTTATGTCTCTGTAATTGCCACAGCTCTGCACATCTCCCTTGTTCTTAAAAATCGGCACCAATACACTTCTCTTCCATTCTTCTGGAATCCTCTCACTCTCCAAGATCTTGTTAAACAAACTAGTTAGAAACTCTACTGCCACCTCTCCTAAGCACTTCCATACCTCCACAGGTATGTCATGTACAAGTCCTCATATGCTCTTTGTTTGGCCTTTGCCACCTCTACCTTACACTGCATCTCCCTGTACTCCGGTCTACTCTCTTCAGTCCTCCCAGTGTCCCACTTCTTCTTAGCTAGCCTCTTCCCCTTTATACACTCCTGGACTTCCTCATTCCACCACCAAGTCTCCTTGTCCACTTTTGCCTTACCTGATGATACACCAAGTACCCTCCTACCTGTTATTTTACACACCACCATTCTGTGTTGTCTGGCTACACTTTCCCCTACCAACACTTTGCAGTCACTAATCTCTTTCAGATTACAACGTCGACACAAGATGTAGTCTACCTGAGTGCTTCTGCCTCCACTTTTATATGTCACCCTATGTTCCTGCCTCTTCTGGAAGAAAGTATTTACTACTGCCATTTCCATCCTCTTTGCAAAGTCCACCACCATCTGTCCTTCTACATTCCTGTCCTAAAGACCAAACCTGCCCATCACATTTTCATCACCTCTGTTCCCTTCCCCAACATGTCCATTAAAGTCTGCACCAATCACCACTTTCTCACCTCTGAGGATGCTCTGCATCACTTTATAGGGGCCAGGGGTAGCTCGGTGGTTAAGGCATTGGACTACAGTTCGGAAGATCCCAGGTTCAAACCCCACAACCACCAAGTTGCCACTGTTGGGCCCTTGAGCAAGGCCCTTAACCCTCAACTGCTCAGATGTATAATGAGATAAAAATGTAAGTCGCTCTGGATAAGAGCGTTTGCCAAATGCCTAAATGTACTTCATCTAACAACTAACAACATTTAACATCAACCCTTCAATATCCAGTTTCATACTCACCTTGAGAGGAACCAGACTCAATCAGGGAACCCATCCTCATTTGGGTGATAACAGATAGAAATAATTTAATTTTTTATTATTTGTTATTTAAATTAACATGAAGTCCAGTTCAGCACAGGGAGTCAGTAGGTGCAGAGGGCAGATGGGGTCTGGGTCACTGGAAGCACAGGAGCAGGATGTGTAGCTCCAGCCATCATAAAGCAGAATCCAGCTGAAGTTGGTCCTTCTCTGGATGCCTCAGAAACCTCACAGGGTTTGTCTAGTGAAGCTGGCACAATCTCCCGATGCCTCGCGATGGGTAGAAAAACACAGAACAGATGGAGAGAATTAGCGTAGTTGCCATTCAGGATAGGTGTACTGGAGTATGAGGTTATGGGATGAGTTACGCGTATGCCAGATTAAAGAGATGCGTCTTGAGTCTACTTTTGAATTGGGAAACTGTGTCTGCTCCCCGAACACTGTCTGGAAGGCTATTCCAAAGCTTTGGAGCCAAATAGGAAAATGCCTTACCCCCTTTCGTAGATTTTAAAATTCTGGGAACTACCAGAAGTCCAGAGTTTTGTGATCTTAACGAGCGTGGTGGATTGTAGCGTATCAGAAGACCGGTTAGGTATGTGGGAGCTAAACCATTTAAGGCCTTGTATGTAAGTAACACTATTTTGTAATTAAATCTAAACTGAACAGGTAGCCATTGCAGGGATGATAATATTGGGGTTATATGATCATATTTTCTGGATCTAATGAGAACCCTGGCGGCTGCATTTTGGACTAACTGAAGCTTGTTTATTGAGGATGCAGGACAACCACCTAGTAATGCATTACAATAGTCCAGTCTGGAGGTCATGAATGCATGAACTAGCTGAGCGGATAAGATGCTCCATGTTTTGGCAATATTTTTAAGATCAAAAAAATCTGTTTTTGTGATATTGGAAATATGATTTTCAAAGGACAAGTTACTGTCTAATATTACGCCCAGAACTTATACTGTTGAGCTGGTAGTAACAGTACATCCTTCTAAACGCAGGCTGAATTGTGAAAGCTGTTGTGTGCTGTTTTTTAAGTAATATCTCCATCTTATCTGAATTTAGTAACAAACAGTAACAAACAGAGGTGGAAAGAGTAATAAAATTTTGTACTTAAGTAAAATAACTGTTACTTTAGTGAACTTTTACTGAAGTACAAGTAAAAAGTAAAAAAAAAAGTAAAAAGTAGCTCATTAAAAATTTACTCAGAGTAAAAGTACCTTTTTTTTAACAGCCGGGGTGGGCTGGGGGATGGAATACCCTTGCATAATAAATCTGTTTCCTTTATTGTGCTTAAAATCAAAGTGGTCGCTTAAATATAACCAGGGGTTTTGTTTCATAAGAATTTGTTGGCATTTCACTTTCACCTGTGTCCGCATCACTGGCATCTGTTTTGTCCGTCTCCATCGTTCTTGTGAATTTAGCGCTCAAATTTAGCATTTAGTTTGTTCTCCATGTCCATTAATCAATCAGTGCTGTGGTTTCCGGGGGGGCAATTTTTTTCTTTCCCCGTTGTATTATTTGTAATATTTTTCATTTTCATTTATTTATTTTTTACTCAGTAGCGAATATGATTTAAAATGTAGTGAAGTACAATACTTTAAACAAAACATACTTAAGTAAAAGTAAAATGACAGATTTTTAAAACTACTTTAAAAAGTAGAAGTACACAAAAAATCTACTTAATTACAGTAATGCGAGTAAATGTAATTCATTACTTTCCACCTCTGGTGACAAATAAATAAATCATATCTTATTATAATATCATGGCTGATTAATGTGAGCAAATTTCTGTACAATATTTATCAACAATTTATAGTTTGTAGAGATTAAATGAAAATATCAGCATTTTGCTTCCACAAGTTTATATACAGCGGATTAAACATTTATTTCTTATTTATGTCAAGATGCAAAACAATCTGTTTAGTTCTGAGTGACCTTGGAAATGTTATGCGCCGTTTTATTCCTCCTGGCCGCTAGTTGGCAGTCATGCTCATTAAATTCGTATGAAGAAAGACAACTTAGTGTTTCCGGTTCGGTGGCCATCACGTTCCTGTCTTTGCAGCGGCTTGATCCTTGACAAGTAAGTTCAGAATGTAACGTAAATATATATATATATATGTTTTAAGGTTCTTTATCGTGTATATGGAAATAATCTTAATTTCTTTAACTCGACTTTAATATTCGGTGTATTAGGGCACTTTCGCCTCGAGTGTTTGTGTGTTAATGAATGCGAGCTGAGTGTAAAGCTGACCTTGTACTTGGTTGCTTATGACGGGACCTTCACTCGCTCTCTGCTCATTACTGTGTGTGTCTTATGATAGCTAAATTATGGAGGTTTTATTTTTAAACCTTTAGGTCATTCTGGTATTTAGACAGTTAGCTTTAATGTGATGAATTGTCTGTAATGTAATAAATTGTTACTGGATCATATAAGCCACACATCTTGGTTTTGATTAAAATTAGAATTATGTACTAAGCATGCTTTTTTATGGAAAGGTGCTTATTTTTTATATTAAACGTGATTCGTTGTCATCATCAATTATAAACATGCTTGTTTTTTTGTGGCAGGCATTGAGAGATGTCTGGGCGACGTGTTGCTGTAAAGGCCATTGACTGGCTGGCCTTCGCTGAAAGGGTTCCTCCTAACCAGAAAACGATGTTCAACAACCTGAAGACTCGCAGCGATGCCATTGCTGCCAAGTGCGTGCCGGGGTGGTCCTCTTTGCTGAGAGTTAGATGGATAGATTAAGCACACTTAACTGACTTTAAGAAGATCCTTTCATATTCGTTCTTTGCTAAATTTCTCGTTCAGTGTTGATGTAAACAGCTTTTTCTCTCAGTACTTGAGTAAAAAAAATAATAACTCAGTGTTGATAAGATGGGTAAACAAATCCACTAAAATGGCTAAATACAACCGTGTAAAAAAAAAAACATTAAAATGTACAATAAACAGATAATACACTACACTTTCAGATTTAGTACAGAGCCATGTGACGAGTTCATAGCATTTCTAGTCGCAGGTATCTAAAACAGGGGTAACCACGTGGTTGTTGTTAACAAGTGAGAAATCCTGGCAGTTCTTGATAAGCCTTGACTAGAGGTATTTCGTATGTAAACTGTAGACACTCCTTTAGGTTGCGTTTGACATGGCTTGTAGAGCATGGTGGGTAATCACTTTATCATGGTACTGTGTGTGTATGAACACTCATGAACAGTTTGGGAATATGGGAATTTATTGTTGTTTAAAAAGTAAAACATTAATATTTACATAATTTGTTTTTAAAAAATGCTTTTCTTGAGAGAATGTATGATTTTTTGAATGTATGATTTTTTTTATGCTTTGTTTTGATTGTTTGTCCACCTGAAGTGAGATCTTTTGTTAAACTGTTTTCAGACTTGCCTCACTGCCAGAGAATCCGGCCCCCATTGACTGGAACCATTACAGGAAGGTGGTAGCTAAACCAGGAATGGTGGATGAGTTTGAGAAGAAGGTGTGTTATGTTGGACTTAATGTGACATACTCGTAGTATTCTCTCCAGGCTGTTTCTAAATAGCTCTTCTGCTCTCATTTTTTTTTAGTTTGCTGCTTTGACAGTTCCTAAGCCAGTGGACACTCAGACAGCTAAGATTAACGACCAAGAGCAGGAGGCTGTAAGTGATGCTTAACTACATTTTGTGAATCTGTGAGTTCAAACTTTGAGTTCTGTCCATATTTGTGTGCCTGCATTCCTCATAATATTTTTTTCTTCTTTGTTGCAGAACATAAATGCTGCAGCCTATATTAAGGCATCCATGGGTCGCATTGCTCAGTATGAAAACGAGGTAAATATGGCTATTGTGTTTGAACTCTGTAAGAATCTTTATTCTTTTTTTGCTAGAGGAAAATTAACCATCAGATGCATGAGTTGTGCAAAGCAGACCATATTGCAAAGAATTGAAACTTTATTTAAATAAGAAGTGAAGCAATTTGCAAGTTACTCCTAGGATTGAGTGATGGTGGTTTGTGTCCTTTTTTCAACCGAATACCACACCTGTGTATGGTTGAACTGTGAGTTTGAAGTGTGATAGTCAGAAGAGACCGCGGTGTTGTTTGCCTTTCTCTCTAGTGCATCGCATTAATCCTGTAAAATAAACATTAGAAATCACAGACAGCAAAACATTGTCGAAGTTGCAAATCTCTGTAGGCCAGTCAGTCTGTTTTATCTGCTAACAGTTTCCTTTGTGGTCACAGAGGTATTTTGTGTGTTTTCTAGGGCTGCACTAACGATTATTTTAATAATCGATTAATCTGTCGATAATTTTTTCCGATTAACCAGATAAAAGCCAAAAAAGCCAAGAAAAGCATTCATTTCCCACCCTTTATTCAAAAACTAAACTAAAATCTTTAGAAAGTGCACAAACAGGTTCCTCTACTTCCGCTCGTTATTATTTTTTTTGCTTTGCCCTGTCTGAGGCGCTGAACTATGCTAGCATCAGTGCGCGAGACCGAGTGTGTTGAGTTGAGCTCCGCGCTCAACAAGGTTTTTTTTTTTTTTTTTTTTTTATAATGAAATGTCTCCGTGTCCACGACACAACGAATCGATTATACAATGCGTTGCCAACGCTTTTACTAATCGATTTTTATCGATTCGTTGTTGCAGCCCTCGTGTGTTCTGTTGCTTTGTTGTGTATCTCATAAACCTGTCAGTGAAACCCTGGCACCCAGCAGAAAAATAAAGTTAGCATTCAGTGTAGTGAGCTGAGTGGGGTTACTTTTTAATTGCATATTTCCAAATCTGATTGTTACTCATTTCACAACTCATCTGGCTGTAAGTCTGTACAGAAGTGCTTGCAGGAACACTGAGAACACATAGCCTAGAGGGGATTGAATGCACATAATACAGGTGTGTCAATAGTATAGAAAGTTGTGCATGTGTATCTATATCAGGCCTGGGCAATAAAACAATAATATGTATCACGACAATCGATAACAATTTGTTCGATAAAACGTTTGATATTTTTTAATCTTTGTCGAAAGAAAACAGAGGTTGCGAAGCTAGTTTGGTTGCATTAACAAAGGCACATGCTCTCTGGTAACCTAGCAACATAAGGAGTGATACGCTAACAGCCAATCATGTAACAGTATCACGTTTGGTTGTGCCATATCGTTGTCTCATGCTGGTCTGCTGGATTCCTCCTCATAAGCAGAAAATGAGTGTCGCAGCGAGCGAGGAAATTGTAAATAAAAGGCGAAAAGTCAGCTCGCCAGTATGGAAGTTTTTTTGAAGATAAGTCAGACCAATGTCGTCTGCAAATTATTCAAGACCGTCGTCCCCGCCAAGACTGGTAATACCACGAACTTGATGTACCACCCTAGCCGCTTACCCTTTGGAGCACAGCCGTATTCAACCAACAACATATGTAGCTGCATCACCGCACAAGCAGCAGACCACCATGGAAAGGTACTCTGCATCAGTGCCTTATGACAAACAATTTAAACGATACAAAGATATAACGGATGCAGTGGCATATCATATAGCCAAAGACATGCTTCCGCTTCGCACTGTCCAGAAGCCAGATTATAAAAAGCTTATCCACCTGCTGGACCCACGCCATATTCTTCCTGGCTAAAAGTACTTTTCTATTGCCATTCCTAAGCTGTATGTAATGTACAAGGAATCTGTGCATCAAGAAATATTGTCAGCCAGTAAACTTCCTAGCACTAAACTTGCACTAAATTCTCAGGTTTCTCTGTTGATATTTAACACTTTGCACTATTTTATTACACTTTATTAAGCATTTCTTACATTTTCTTTCATTTTGCACCTTAAATGTTAAGAGATAATTGTTAAGTGTTCATTGTGACTTTAGACTTAGGTTTACATTTTAATTATTTGAGTTTTCCATGGTTGTTGACATTTTTGTCTTAATAACTAAGGGGATTATGATCAGAGGAAGGTTAAGTTTAAAATAAAAATGTTTTAATGTAATATATTTTTTCTTGGTCCTTATTTTAAATAGGTCATAAAAAATATCAGTAATTATCGATATCGACTGATATGAAACATTGATATCATGATACAGTTTTCAGCCATATCGCCCAGCCCTAAACTATATTGTGCAGTACAGCTGTATATATATTGAGTCTTGAGGTGTTCATAATTTCTTTATATGTTGTTTCCAGGTGTTTCTTGTATTTTTAATGTAGTCTTGCAAAATAGTTCTCCAGACTTCCTGAAGACATTTTTGGCTTTCATTTTCCGTACAGTCTCTATACCTGCACTGTTTCAGGAAAATGTTTGTTGGTGAAGAGACACAGTGAACTATGAATCATTTAAGTATAAAAACATCTAACTTAAGACATGAACCAGTGAGAGACTGGTGCAGATGATGACAGATGATCAGGCTGGTGATTAGTGTACTGGTGATGCTGAATGGTTGAAAAAGAGTAAATTAGGTTGTTGCACAATGAAAATTGTGTCTTTGGGCACTTCTCAGCCTTTCAAGAAAATGATAATAAAATATATATACGGCATGTTTGCAAATGGAAAACCAAATGCCTTAAAATGCCTTAAAACATTCATATTTAATAGTCTGAAAAGTTAAGCTAATCAGAAAAGTGTTGTGGCACGTGTCCAACACAAGGCCTAATGACCATATCCAACCTGCAACCTCGTTTTGTTTGGTCTATCTACATAAACTTAACTAAAACGCTGAAAATAGTACACCATTGCTCAACATTTTCTAAACTATCTGGAATTCATAGCACATCCATATTGTAGCAGTTCAATGGTAGTTACCTTAATCTGCTGCATATTTGTGCATAGAGCTGTGTGATTTAATCGATTATGCAATTTAATAAATCTTTTGATTGTTGATTGATTGAATTGACAAGTCAGTTTTGTTTTATTCTGAATTGATTCACATTTTTGTAAGGTTATCTAAATAATTTAACATGTCTAATGTTTTAAAGTTGATGAATTCCTTTAAAATATACAACAGCTTTTGCTTGCGTCTTTCATAAATACTTGCCTTTTGTGAGAGTATTTAAACATTTAACAAACAGCACATGTTAAAGAGCATTTCAGCATTTAAAAAAAACTAAGTATCTTATACTTGAAATCCTGTAAGAAATGTAGCTGCTGAAAACAAATGCATTTGTAGTGCTATTGTATCTTATTAAATTAAATTTCAATTTTTCTCAAAAATATGCAAATATAATTAATATAATTAATATAAAACTGTTTTTCTGTTCTGTCCAATTTAAGATATTTTATATTAATAACATTGCCATGAATTACATTGGTGACCATGAAAAAATATTAAAATTGCATGTAAAAATAAGGCAATAATATAATTTACTATATATTTAGGTCTAATGTTTTTACTGTAAAGATTTATTGTTGCTGAAGTGGTTTTATTTCATCAAAATAAATCCATTAAGTCAATATTGTATTTTAAGGTTTGTCTACAATCTACTATGTCTTATATTGGGTCCTTAGTGTATTCTCTCATACTTACCATATGCATATGGAATAACTGATTTCTTCTCCTATTTCACCTGCAGCTTGAGAAGTTCAAGAACATGGTTCCTTTTGACCAGATGACCATTGAAGACCTGAATGAAGCTTTTCCTGAGACCAAGCTGGACAAAGCAAAACATCCATATTGGCCACACAAGCCTATTTCTGAACTGTAATTTAGTAAATATGAGCTGTTTAACTTAATAAAACGTCAATTACTCAATTAAATTGTTTGGTTCAGTCTGTTAAAAATTTAATGAAAACATGTGAGTGGTTCAGTGTTGTTCTGTATCTGGCTAAACATGAAATAAATAGTTTTTCCTGTGCATTTATTTTATTTACAAAATTTGCACCTATAACACCTATAGCTAGTCTGTAAATACCATATAATTGTTATATTTTAACTTCAACATCGTCTGTGACGTCACGTGTCTCAACCCGCAGGCTGGTTTTGTGTTAGTGTTCATTTTTAATTAACTTTTCAAATTCTTAATGCTTTAATAAGATATTTCGATAAATATCGTTTAAGTGATTTATGGTGAATATTAATAGAGAGTGGGCAATGTATTATGAAGTGAAAAAATAAAAAAATAAATAAAAAGCTTACAGCACCTGGTATTCCCAGGCGGTCTCCCATCCAAGTACTAACCAGGCCCGACCCTGCTTAGCTTCCGAGATCAGACGAGATCGGGCGTTCTCAGGGTGGTATGGCCGTAAGCGAGAGACGAGGTTAAAACACGCCTATTTAAAGATGTCAGCTAACCGCTTTCTAAAATAAATATATTGTAGCGTTTTTACGCCCGGAAAGGATGGTGGAGAGACGAGTTAGTTTACTTGCTATTCACTAAAACACAGTTAACCAGCAGCGTAAAACAACACACCACACATATCCCACATACCCTGGCTGAAGCCACTAAACCAAACACCTTCTCCCAACAGGGTGAACACACAACAGCCCCATCCCGCAAAGCATGATGGTTCCCAAGCGAAACCCCGCCCCCGCCACAATATTGTATTTAAAATATATATGGTTGAATACCGTGTGTACTACCAATGCATATTCATGTGAGCTGATAATTTGTATATTTTGTTAACAATTACTAATTATACACGTTAGGTATATAAAAATAGAGACGTGTGTCATTCAAACTTTGTACCCAGACATCCCCACATTTAGTAATTGTTATGTTGCTAATGTCGTATCCTTAGATATAGACGTAAATATATATATATATATATATATATATATATATATATATATATAAATATATATAGGATAAATATATCCTATTAAAGCATTAAGAATTTGAAAAGTAATGAACACAAGTACTCGGTTAAAGAGATGGTGTTAAAGAGGGCTAGTTGTGAATGCTGGGTGACAGTTAAAGGGTATACATAGACTAGTTATCGGTGTTTTATTTTAAGATACACAGACTAGTTATTGATGTTTTATATGTAGAGGTCAGTAAATCCATTTGTCATCTTCCTATTAAAAGGAAAAAACGCAATTGCACCTACACACATCAATCCATGAACTTTGAACTATAAAAATACTGAAACTATCGACTGATATGCTGTTTCTCTGCTGAATTAGAAAAAAATTATATATCAAGAAAATACCCTGAAATAACAGTGTCAGGTATATTAAAGCATTGACAAATATGAGCAAGTTCACATTTATAGTTATAAGACATACATAAGTTTAAAACTGTGATCTGTGTGCATGTAACTGCAGCAAACACACAAAAACCATACAAAGTGGTATAAAACTGTTGATACAACTGTTGAATTGTTGATTTTAATCAATTCTCCTTATTGATTCTTTTCAATCAAATAATTTGCACATAAAATTTGATAAATGCAAACTATTAATATCTGGAATAGACCAGAAGTACTCTCCCAGGGTTTGGAAAAACGTAAACTACTGTATTTATTTCATGTTTAGCCAGATACAGAACAGCACTGAACCACTCAAATGTTTACATTAATTTTTTCAGACTGAACAAAACAATTTAATTTAGTAATTGATGTTTCATTAAGTTATAAACAATACTGTAGTTAATTACAGCTCAGAAATAGGTTTGTGTAGTCAATATGGATGTTTCTCATTGTCCAGCTTGGTCTCTGGAAAAGCTGCGTTAAGGGTCTTTCAGTGGTCATCTGGTCTCTTTAATGTGTGCTGTTGTTTTTGTGGAAGATGCAAGCAGTTTCTGCAAATCCATTAATCTGCTGTTGAATAGTATGAAGGAATTAATCAACTTTAAAGCATTTAACAGTTTTTGCTTATTTTACTAAACCTACAAAAGAGTGAAGCAATTCAAAATGAAAAAATGGATTCATAAATTCAATTAATAAACCATCAAAAAAAATATTAAATTGCATAACAATTAAATCACACAGTTCCATGCACAAATTGACAGCAGATTATGGTAACTACCACTGGACTGCTACGATAAGGAAGTGTTATAAATACCAGATATTATAGAAAATGTTGAACTAGGATGTTCTATTTTCAGCTTCTTCGTTAAGTTTATGTGGACCAAACAAAGCGAGGCTGCAGGTTGGATTTGTTCATCAGGCCTTGTGTTTGACACATACCATAACACTTTCTTCTGATTAGTTTAACTTTTTGGACTATTAAATATGCATCCTTTAACGCATTCGCGTGTCCCTTTGTAATCATCATGCTGTGTATTCTACTACTGCTTGAGCTGCTGCCGAGAGTGTAAGAATAGGTAGTGCTTGTAATATTTTTGCTCAATATTCCTAACACACCCAGTCTGTCTATGGTGTTTAGTATTGAGATATTAAAAAAACAAGATTCTCTCCAATGCCTATTGTTAAGATTAAAATCTATGCAAGCAGAAAACAAACATTTAATTGTAAAAAAAGGGGAACTGCTAGACAAAAGCTTAAATTATTATTTTTCCTTCTATAAATTAATTTTCATTCACTATGAAAATGATAGTCAAAAAGTCTATAGTTTAGGAAGCTTTAGAGAACAGGCAGTCCTTTAAGAAGCTCCAGAGAACTGTTCCTCAAGCAACATGTGCAGGAATGAGGGGTGACTCAGCATGCTTTCTCTTTCTTTCACACAGACACTCACACACAGACACACACTCACAACTATATACTCTACAATACACATGCTCTATCTATTCAAATATGTATTTTATATAAACTTGTGTGAATGAACTGTACAGTTTTCATGTTGGTAAACTTTCCAACACATGCCAACCAGGTAAGTTGTGAGATGAGTTACTATCAGATTTGGCAATATTAATTTATTTTACTGCTGGGGGGGCATAGTGAGAACGCACAGTTCAAAACAAAACAGCAAAACAGCATTATATTGGCATTGTAACCAATCTCTCTTTCTTTTTGCAGTACACAAAGTTACTGGCAAGCAAAATATCCACTTGGCCTGCTCTTGCAATGCCCTGAAAACTTGTAAGCCTCTCTGGCATTCAGTAGCACCATCTACTGGACAACACGATATTAACAGAGTAGGTGAGTAGACCGTTTCAACCTAAACAATGAAGCCCTTTCAATATGTACTGTGATTTTTTTTTTTTTAACTACTATTGCTACTTTTACTACTAAGACCAATACTACTTCACATTATTATTATTATTATTATTATTATTATTAAAACAACAAAAACAATAATAAAAATTCGACATAGTGTATTTTCAGATAAACAAATCCCTTTTGACTTACTGATCCCTTCAAATAAAATACCCATAACCAGTCTATATATACCATCAAACTCATCCAAACCTCTTTTTACTACCATCTCTAGCGCCAGATCTCTAAATTCACATGTAGGCTGATGTTGTGTTCTGCGCCGGTGGTGTTCATTCTCAGTTAACTTAAAAAAATCTTTATGCTTTGATAAGATAAAGATAAACTTTTAGATTTTTTAAAATTATATATATATATATATATATATATTGTAATTGTATTTGATAGCTAATATCGAAAAGCTTACAGCACCTGGTATTCCCAGGCGGTCTCCCATCCAAGTACTAACCAGGCCCGACCCTGCTTAGCTTCCGAGATCAGACGAGATCGGGCGTTCTCAGGGTGGTATGGCCGTAAGCGAGAGACGAGGTTAAAACATGCCTATTTAAAGATGTCAGCTAACCGCTTTCTAATTTTTTTTTAAATGTATTTAGAACATATATGGTTGAATACCATGGGTACTACCAATGCATATTCATGTGAGCTGATAATTTGTATATTTTGTTAACAATTACTAATTATACACGTTAGGTATATAAAAATAAAGACAAAAGTGTGCAATTTAAACTTTGTACCCAGACATCCCCACATTTATTTCAGACTATAAATCTCCTATGGCATCGCCTTAGTAATTGTTATGTTGCTGATGTCGTATCCTTAAATATGGACGTTTTAACCTCGTCTCTCGATTACGGCCATTATTATATAGTAAACATTTTTTTTATTATTTTATTACAATAAAAAAATTGTTTGTTTTCTGCTTGCATAGATTTCAATCTTAACAATAGGCATTGGAGAGAATCTAGTTTTTTAATAAAAAATAAATATTATACATATATAATATTATATAGCAAGCACTACCTATTCTAACACTCTTGGCAGCAGCTCCAGCAGTAGTAGAATACACCGCATGATGATTACAAAGATACACGCGAATGCGTTAAAGGATGCATATTTAATAGTCCAAAAAGTTAAACTAATCAGAAGGAAGTTTTATGGTATGTGTTAAACACAAGGCCTGATAAACAAATCCAACCTGCAGCCTCGCTTTGTTTGGTCCACATAAACTTAACTAAAAAGCTGAAAATAGTACATCCTAGTTCAACATTTTCTATAATATCTGAAATTTAGACCTTCCTTGATTATGGTAGTTACCATAATCTGCTGTCATGTGAACTTGCTCATATTTGTCAATGCTTTAATATAGCTGACACTGTTATTTCAGGGTATTTTCTTGATATATATTTTTTGTTTTAATTCAGCAGAGAAACAGCATATCAGTCGATCGTTTCAGTATTTTTACAGTTCAATGTTCATGGATTGACGTTTTAGACAGAAGGGGGCGCACAAGGGGCGCTACTAACACTAACACTAACGTTTTCGTGCTTTCGAACAGAAAATACTTATTGTGCGGTGTGTGTGTGTAGGTGCGATCGCGTTTTTCCATCTTTTAATAGGAAGATGACAAATGGATTTACTGACCTCTACATATAAAACATCAATAACTAGTCTGTGTATCTTAAAATAAAACACCGATAACTAGTCTATGTATACCCTTTAACTGTCACCCAGCATTCACAACTAGCCCTCTTTAACACCATCTCTTTAACCGAGTGCTTGTGTTCATTACTTTTCAAATTTTTAATGCTTTAATAAGATATTGAGATACATATCGTTTAGGTGATTTATAATGAATATTAATAGAGACTGTGCAATGTATTATGAAGTGGAAAAAAAAAAAAGCTTACAGCACCTGGTATTCCCAGGCGGTCTCCCATCCAAGTACTAACCAGGCCCGACCCTGCTTAGCTTCCGAGATCAGACGAGATCGGGCGTTCTCAGGGTGGTATGGCCGTAAGCGAGAGACGAGGTTAAAACATGCCTATTTAAAGATGTCAGCTAACCGCTTTCTAGAAAAACTTTCATATATCGAGAACATGAGTAGTTAACAGCTACTAATTATATACGTTTGGTATATGAAAATAGAGACGTGTGTAATTCAAACTTTAAGATGTGTAATTCACATTTGATTTAGACTATAAATCTCCTATTTAAGTAATCCGTATTTAAGGATCCAGTGTCGGCCACATGACGGTTAATAATGTGATACCATAGGAGATCTCAATTAAATGTAAGGATGTCTTTGTACAAACGTTCAAGTTCAAGTAGGCTTTATTGTCATTACAACCATATACAGTTAGTACACAGTGAAACGAAACAACATTTCTCCAGGACCAAGGTGCTACCTGCAACATAAATTTACAACATAAATTAACAGAAACACTAAACTAGCTAACCAAGAGGCCTAGTTAGCTGACTAGCAGAGACAGGACAGAAAGACCTAACATAAATTACAACATAAATTAACAAAAACTAACTAGCTACGTATAACTACAGGTTTTATAGACAACATAAAGTGCATGTGCAAATGTGCAAACAAGAGCAACAACAACAAAGTGACAGTGCGCAACCACGACATAACAGAACATAAAATATGGTGTTAAGGTAGTGGGTAAACATAAACATTCCTTAACACAGCAGCAAGAATTGAGGAATTAGTGCAAAAAGTAGTCCAGTACTATAGTATATAGTAACGTCTATATTTTCATATACCTAACGTATACAATAAGTCGTTTTTATTTAATATATATTTAATAGAATTAACTATGTGTCAGCTCACATATACATACATTTTATTCAACCATATATCTTTTCAATACATTAAATCCCCAGTGACCACTAAAGATGTCAGTAGCCACATCATTGTTGCTGCTATCATGTGACCATACATTTTTGTGCATATTTTTCATGTTAAAGCGTGTATACATTTTTGGGGCCCCTCTATATAAAAAAAAAATATATATATATATATATATGTTAGCACTGTCACCTTGCACCTCCAGGGTCCAGGTTCGATTCCAGCCTCTGTAGGCATGGGGTTTGCATGTACTTCCTGTGCTTGGTGGGTTTCCCTCAGATATTCTGGTTTCCTCCTACAGTCCAGTTGGCACATTTCACATGAACTGAACAATCAAACGTGCATTTCAATTAGAAAAAAAATGTTGAATATTATAAGAACTATAAAACACATCACTACCTGGCTAGCTCTATAATCATATAAAATAACATTTACAGCAGAGTTTTATGTTTTCTTTTTTACTTTGTTCAAGAGGTCAGGAGGAGGTCTGATTTTAACTGGCATACACAAGAGACGGAAATGGTCACAATAGACAATCATGTACGGTAAATGCTGATTAAGCAGCTCAATATAGAATATATTATGGTTTGATCAGGCAAAACAATTTTTGGTTAGCAAAATTTCAGTTATCATTAGTTGGGTCGCAGTGGCAATGGTTTAATTGACGTTTAATCGGTGTGTATTTACACCATATTGTGTATTCACACCACGCTGTGTATTTGCGGGATTTACGCCCTGTGCAACATTCGTCGTAAAATGATTTTAGAATGTTTTTAAAACAGACTCAGAAGTTAAAACATTCTAGTAATTGATTAAAAAAGACAGATAACTCACTAGGGAAGATAAATTAAATGAAAAGCTTACAGCACCTGGTATTCCACTGTTAATGGCAGTTGTGTTTTAGCGTAAATATAAGCTGTAATTTAAATAAAAATATTATTAAAAAACACACAAGGTCAGTTGATCTAAATAAAATCGGCTGGATTTTATTGCAGCAATAAAGCCCAAGTGAGCTTATCCAATTCAAATTGGCCATGTGTCCCTTGTATTTTTATCAGCAATCATTTGATCAGCAGGTGTGTTCCCACAGTGAGAAGCACAATGGGTTCTGCTCTGCTTCCAGATAGCACAAGGTCAAGCTGATCTGGTCTTCTCCCTTTCTTCTCACTGATAGCTCAGACAAACTCAGACTACTGGAAGAGCATGGGTAAGTCTTGCATGTGTGCTATTCATTTATTGTCAACATTTTTATCTTATTTAATTTCTACTTGTTTCTTGCTGAGAGCACCTGCAAGGACAACTGCATCAACAGCATGGACAGTGTGGACTCCCCTTTCTCTCAGTCTGTCGTTAATCGAGCTATACTTGACCAGGTCTAGGTGGAATGCCAAAGATCTTTAAATATAATGAAGTTTTATTAAAGGGCTAACTTATCAGAGAAAGGGTGAGTCCACACTTTTAACACGTATAAGCCATATATGTATATTTTTTTATCGTTTTTTTCTATTTGTTATTAACCATTTTTTTGTATCTATTAGTACAAACATTCTATTAGTCAATGTTCTCTAGTGAAATTCACACAATGGTACTTTTGCACCTGCCATGAGTTTGTTATGGTTTCTTCCAACTTCCACCTGATAAGAGATAATGAGTGTAGCATGACACAGTTACAACGCATATTAGGCACCCCAAAACTTATTCGTACATTCCTTTGTTATCAAACCACTATGTTTCAGTGTAGCCTTGTCACAATAAAGCAAAGCACCTTGTTGAAAAAGTGTCTTACTTATTATTTTATATTCTTATCTAGGTCAGATTGACCTGCTCTCTTACTTTTATGCATCTAATAGTGTGTGAGATTCTCACAATCCAGTGGTGTTGTTTTATAAGTCCCATGTTGGACATTCAATCTTGGCACTAAATGATATTGATATGATGACAAACCTATTTATCAACTGTGAATGTGAGTTTGCTCATATTTTCCATGTTATACTATATTGACAATAATAAATGTGTTAACAATATTTATTGACATTTACAGATGTTTAAATTCAGCAGAGAAACAACATAGCGGTCCCAGTTTAATTGTTTCAGTGTTTTAAGAATGAAACTAGTTTATGAAATGCTGTATCAGGCAGAAGATTGTTCGCAAGGGGGGCAGTACTGACACTAACTAACTTTTTCTGTGCTTTAAAACAGGTCAGGAAGTACATCATGTGCTGTCTGTGTTAGCTTTAGGTGCGACCGCACGTTTTTTAAAATAGGAAGATGACAAATGGATTTACTGATCTCTTAATTTAAAACACATATAACAAGTCTGTATATACTATTCTCATCTAACGTCACTAACAACTACCTCTCTTAAACACCATCTCTAAAGTCACATCTCTAAAGTCTCCGTAGACTGCTTTGGTGTTCTGTGCTGGTGTTTATTTATAATTCTTTTTTTTTTTAATTCTTAATGCTTTAATAAGATATTGAGACAAATATATTTTAGGTAATTTAAATTATAAAGTGAAACAAATAAAAAAGTTTACAGCACCTGGTATTCCCAGGCGGGTCACCCTTCCAAGTACTAACCAGGCCCGACCCTGCTTAGTTTCCGAGATAAGATAAGATCGGGCATGATTCTCAGGGTGGTATGGCCGTAATGCATATGCAGGATGCTTTTTCATCCATATTTCTTCCTTGAAAATGATGATTGACCACTCCAGGTTTTAATAATGCATTTGACAGTTTTTAAACCAATTTTAGTTGTTTCAACAAACTCCTTATTTTTGCTTATTTGCCTGTTTGTTTTTTCTTAATGCAGGACAATAATTTGACCCCAGAGCAACATCTTTGGCCACAACCACAGGATAAGTCTTTTGCCATATATGGAAACATCACTACCTGGCTAACCCTATAACAAAGTTAAATAGTATCCACAGCAAAATTTTATGTTTAACCGTCGTATATCCATGTTGTCAACTTTAACTGATTAATTTGCTCACATAAGAGAGTATGTAATTGGTCAAAGAAAACAGTCGATACCGTAATACCGTAAGTGCTGATTAACCATGATTGGTCACAATGGACAGTCGAGGTACCGAGAATGCTGAATAAGCAGTACAGAATACGTACACATCTGAATTAATGCTAGTCATGTGTGTAGTGGAGTCTAAACAAAATAAACGTGCGTTTACGCTGTTTAGACTCCACTACAGCCCCGGTGTCATTTGTCAAGTGCTTTCGTTCTTCATTTCTTTTTTATATCGGTTACCATTAGTTGCGTCGCAGTGCCACCTTTTTTAAAATGACGTTTATTCGCGGTGTATTTTTTAGGATTTATGTGCACCATTCGTCGCATTTGTGAGTAAGTGAGGCGACTTTGGAACGTTTCAAAACCGACTCAGAAGTAAAAATAGTTTTGAAATGTTCTCGTTATTGATTCAAAATGACTTTTAGTAATTATAATGGAAGGGAAACTAAATGAAAAAGCTTACAGCACCTGGTATTCCCAGGCGGTCTCCCATCCAAGTACTAACCAGGCCCGACCCTGCTTAGCTTCCGAGATCAGACGAGATCGGGCGTTCTCAGGGTGGTATGGCCGTAAGCGAGAGACGAGGTTAAAACACGCCTATTTAAAGATGTCAGCTAACCGCTCTCCTCAAAAAAACTTTTATGTATTGAGAATATAAGTAGATAACAGCTACTAATTATATACGTTAGGTATATGAAAATAGAGGACCATGTAATTCGAACTTTGTACCCAAACATCTTCATTTCCTACAGCATCACCTTAGTAATCGTTATGTAAGTAATCCGTATTTAAAGGTCCCACGGCCACATGACGGTTAATATTGTGATACCACAGGAGGTAGTCTGAAGTAAATGTTAGGACGTCTCACACACGCCATTAATGTTCTCAATACATTGGAGTTTTTCTAAAGAGCGATTGGTTGATATTTTTAAATAGACGTATTTTAGCTTCGTCTCTGGCTTACGGCCATACCACCCTGAGAACGCCCGATCTCGTCTGATCTCGAAAGCTAAGCAGGGTCGGGCCTGGTTAGTACTTGGATGGGAGACCGCCTGGGAATACCAGGTGCTGTAAGCTTTTAGATTTTTCTTTTTAGTTTATAATACATTGCCCAGTCTCTATTAATAGATATTCACCATATCCAAAAAATATTTATCTCAGTATCCTTAATATCAATATAATTAATATATTATAGCATTAAGGATGAACACCAGCACAGAGCACCACACCAGCCTAGTTATAAATATTTATAAATATATGTTTTTTCTACTTATTTGATTATTATTATTATAAAAAAAAAATCACAACACAATATTTAAAGGACTATATTGTCGCTTGAAGCTATGAACTGTACTATTTACTCCTTTAATATCTTGATGTGCAGCAGGTGGCGCTACTGAATACTGGACGCCAGAGAGACTTTAACGTTTTCAGAGCATTCCAAACGCAGGACGAATGGATATTTTGCTTGCCATCAGCTGTGTGTACTGCGCACAGAAACACAGATTTGTTATAATGCTGATATAATGCTTTGTTGGGTTTCTGTGTTCTCAGTGAACCTGAAGATTTAGTTGGGTCTCTAACCTTCAGACGCCAGGCCAGGCTGTTGGTGATTTACACCATCTGTGCAACATTTTCTAAAACCATGGACACAGACATAAGTTACATAGCTTTTTTTTTTTTCCTAAATAAGTTTTTTTTGCTCTGCCATGTTTGTAGATGTTTGCCTTGGATTGTATAGCCGGGTTGTCCACTTTTGTGTTTGCAGTTTTCTGTAGGCTACATGCCAGCACTCTTTTTCCAAAATCCAAACACAATCCAGCAACTGCTTAAAACAGATTACCTTTATTTTCTTTACCACATGGTTTCACATGTGATTATTCTGCCAGTCTTTCTCCTTCCACAGCACCTGCTGTTGCTTTCTGCTTCACGTGAGCGCTGGTGTTTCCAGGGAGAAAAGCAGAGGCAGTAAAGTGGCTGCGAAGGAACAAAGACAGATTGAGATAAGAGGCGAGAGGGCTGAACTGCATGAGGTGCCGCTCACATGGACTGCCAGGTGGGAGCTGTCAGAATAGAGCAGGCTCTTTTTGAGGATTAAAAAAAATAACCTTTATGTATTTCCTGGTTTAACCAAATTCAAGGTCTAAAGTAGACAAACAATAGCCACTGTCAAGTATTTTCAAAAACTAGTCATTTGTGTGTGTGTGTGTGTGTGTGTGTGTGTGTATATATATATATATATATATATATATATATATATATATATATATATATACACACACATACATTATATATAATACATGTATGTATTCCTGAAACACTCATGGAAATCTGATATTTGTGTTTAGATAACACGAAATAGGAATTAAAACAAAGTGGCAATCCCAGAAACAGAAGGAATGTGTTAAAGAATTAAAGACCATTACACCACATCATTGTTGGATTCTCAGATGGTGCTGATAAATTTTCTGTAACAGTAGCTCTGACTGCCTAGTGCTGCCCAAAATGCAAACCACATGTTGATATTAATGTGTTTGTTTAATACGTTATTGTCTCTGTAGTAACAGAAACATTTTCCCCCTTTTGCCGAGAGACTGCAGCATCAAATCCTAAAAATGCCACAGAATTTATGACTGGAAATAAAATTGGCTGTGCTCATGTTACATGGTACTTTTTTTTCTCCTATGTTAGTCACTGCAACACTGAGCATCTGTAAGTTCATATAAGTTGAAAACGACAGTACGTTCTTCTGAGTGTGTAATGCCCCTGTGTGATGTAGCATGAATAGCACTTTGAAAAAATGCAGCTGGCCAGTGTTAAAGGTATAATTTTTCTGCTACAGGAAAGTCTTAGAATGGAAAACATTATACAGGTAGTAGGAGCCAACTTCTTTTCAAGACATTTCACAACAGCAAACATAAATATAAATGAATAAAGTGTATAATGTATTGCTCTTTAATTAAAATAATTGTAATCTTTAGTAAAATTATATTGTATAAAAAAAACATGATAAAATCTTTTAATTAAGTAATATCGCACAAGAGGGAGTGCTGTACTGCTGGATATCAGCACGGTTGTGATGCGGTCATAGGCATTACAGCTATGCCATAATAATTAAAAAATAATAATTGCTATTATTAAAAAAAAAATTATGCCCTCAAGGGTCATATTGCTGTTAATGGTTTTGCAAACACCATTTATCATGATTTTTTTCTTTTTTCAACCAGTTATTTTGTCCCCGCCAACATATATCCTTCCAAGCCTGGAAAAATAAAACATGGAGATGGTGGACAGTCCTGTACATCTTGCAAGTTACTCTTTATATTTTAATAAGGGGTAAGGCAGTGGTTTGCAATTCAGTGCTGTGTTATGAGTTGTGTAGTTTTGTAGGCATAAATAAAATCACATAGAGGGTTCACAGACATTTTTAGAACAACCTAGAAGCAATTATTAAGGAGTCAAAGTGACCGAAAATGACCTAACGTTATCAAATGTGTTTTCTTGCTACAAGTGCTTCTGTGACTGGTTTTGATTTTTTTTGGCAGCCCTTTACTCTCTCGTCAGTGCTGCGGACCATACAGACCTCAACGCTGCAACCGACAGTTAGCGTAATTAAAAGTTGTTATGAGGACTAGGATGGAGAGTGATACATACTGTAGTTAAACATCTGAGTAGTGTTAATGTCACCACTCATGGATGTCCTCTCGTTCAATCAGATTTCTCAGTCGGAACTAACTGATGTATAAAAGAAAATAATTAACTTTAATGTGGTAACAGTATTACACAACTCGTCCGTTGACTGTTATACTGTAACATTGCAGCCCTCATGTTTCAGTCCTTAATTATGATGCCAGAAGACTCTAATAATGATGCTAAATAGACTCTAAGACTCTCTAATGCATAGATTCAACACTGCTGGAAACATTCCTTAGAGATTTAAGTCCAAATTGACATGATAGCATGATGAAGTTGCTGCAGTTTTGATGGCTGCACATCCATGATGTGAATTTTCTGTTCCACCATGTCCCAGAGGTCCTCTTTTGGATTGAGATCTGTTGACTGTGAAGGAGATTTGAGTAAAGTAAACCAGGTTGGGATTATTTTAGCTTTGTGGTGTGTTATCCTGCTGGTCATAAAACGATGGACATGGTCAGCATGCTGTGGCATTAAAATCGTGCTCAAAGGGGGTCCAAATTGTGCTAAAAAAATATACCTCATACCGTTATACCACCAGCGGGAACTGTTGATACAAGTCAGGATGTATCCATGCTTTCATGTGTCAATTTCAACCTTTGAAATCATTGAAATGCCACAGCAGAAACCAAGACTCATCAGACCAGGCAGCATTTTCCAGCTTCTATTATGCAATTTTGGTAAGCCCATGTGAATTGTAGCCTTAAGTATCTGTTCTTAGCTAACAGGAGTGGCAGCCAGTATGTTCTTCTGCCATCTTTTTCAATGTGTTGTGCATTCAGAGATGCTCTTTGGCATACCTCAATTGTAATGAGATTTGAGTTACTGTTGTTTTTCTATCAGCTCAAACAAGTCTGGCCATTTTCCTTTGACCTCTGGCATCAGGAAAGATTTTTTCACCCAGAGAACAGATACTCACTCTTTTTAGACAATTCACTGTAAACCCTAAGGATAGTTATGAAAAAATATATGAAAATCTGAGCACATCAGCAATTTTGAAAAGACCAGCCCATCTGGTACCAACAACCATGCCATGGTCAAATCACATTTCTTCCTGGATATAAGTATTCATTCTAATACTCTGTTTAAATAAAAAATATTTTAAAGTTCAATTAACATTTAGGGAAAAATTATTATTGAATATATATTTTTTTTTTATATTATTTTTTTATAAGATGAATACTGTTAAGGATATATTGGACGAAGACTAAGATGTCCAGAAATAGATTGGCTTAATGATGGCCGCCATCGGAGCCAAGCCAGATTTATTCACATGCTTTGGTCCTCCACATTCCTGGCTAAATTTCACATTTGGTCATCTATGCATTTTGGGCTGTATGATAATACTAGTAATAATACTAAATTAGTCATTAGTAATAATACTAAATTATTATACAAGACTGTATAATCATTTAGTATAGTATTAATATTATGTTAAATCATGTCAGAATTTTCTTTGATTATTAAAGTATTGCTTTAGTGTTAAACATTTACTTACATTACTTATATTACTTAAATAAAAAACAAAATGAAAGTGTTACTACACATACAGCTTTTTAATGCATCGTTACTGTTTTCTTGGTAGTTGGTTAGCAAGCTTATACATAATAATGCATATCAGATTTTAAAGTATTGTAAAAATGTTTTTGCCATATTGCCATGCCCAGTGTACAATTTACAGACATCCATTAGTGTTAAAATATAATAGTTATGAATCTGCTTTCATATTAAACAGGTGAAAATCCTCACATAATGAGTCCTGCAATTATAAAAGCAGATATGCTTTAGAGTAGTCTGGCAGGCCACTATGTCCTTGAGATGGCTTTTTGCCAGTAAAACTGTTTATACTTCATCCGTATGTCGATACAATTAATATATACTGTTTCACACAACCACAGAACATGGCTGCCTTAAAATGACATAGCTTTGTGTCCGGTTAAAGGGAACTGACGGATTCACCAAACACCAGTTCTGACTGATGGTAAACACAGACTATGATGAAGCCAACGTCATGTGCTTCCCATTAGCCTCCCCACCAGTCGTCAGTATGACAAGCAGCTCTTCTGTCCGCAAAAGAAAGAAATGATTGTCATTGTCATCCTCCTTCACTCAGCAGCACGAGGTCAGGGGGTGTCAGAGAGAGATTTGCTTTTAATGAAAAGAAGAATCCAGGCATGGTCTTGCAGTGCAGTTGTTCCAGTTCTTTTTATTGTTTAAATGCATATCACAGGCTGTGTGTCTGTAATCCCCATGGGTTCATATTGGAAGAGAGAGTGGTGGCACAGCATTAATAAGACAGTATTAGTGTTCTTTCTGCTCAACCCAATCTGTCAAAGAACAAGACTAGCACTTTTTAGCAACAGAACAATGTATACCTGCTTGTGTCCTTCAGTGACCAGGCGCATTGCTTATCTAAAGCATACACCTGCAGGGACACAATGGTTCTTTCTTTTTTGTTCGCTCACATTTACAAGAGCATGCCCACCCACATGCTCTTAATAATGTTCAGTTACATTTGGCAAATGAAACTAAACACATTGGAATGAAAGCTTATGCTTTTCTGCAGTATACTTTATCTTCTTTCTGTATTAGGAAATCTCACCAGATCAACCCCCTTAGCATGGCCACCTGCCAGTCTGATATGTTGCCATAAAATAAAGACTGTTTATCTATAGGGGATATTCAATCATGTGCAGTGGCATGTGCAGGGTACCCTCTCTCTCCCTCTCTCTTTCTCATTCTCTCTCTCTTGCTTATGGGTCATACCACTTAATATACAAACCCCTGCCAGGTTTGCCAGGTTTTGGACCAGACAGGAGATGATTCATCACATCTTACTGTCTACTCCATCTACAGTACCACGTGAAAGCACACCGACTCAACGTGCTGATTGACAATACCCAATCTGAGCAGTGAATGTCCCCATTCAGTTACATAACACTACCACTCTAAATTCTTGTATTTTTCTCTGTGTTGTCTGCCTAGTGAAAGGACCCAGGGTCAGAAATGCCCTGCACTGATGCAATCAGACTTTTGACTTTTAATCTGTAGCAGATTATGTCAGCAGTTTGGTCCTTCAGGTTACTAATTGTTTTATACCCCACACTGATTTACAGACAGCATGTCTAAACATAAACAAAGTGCTCCTGCATCATATTCTAGTTTGGCTTAGTGTCAGCACTCATTTCTCTTTTGCCTAATAGAAAAAAAGTAATGCAATAAGGAGTGGTGTAGAGGAAGGGAGGGAAAGTCCTTATGGATTTAGAAGCGGTGGTGCATGTAAAAGTAGTGAAGATTTGTCTTAAGACATTGGCAAAAAGCCTATACACTGTAAATGAACTGCAGCATGATAAAAAAAAAGTGTCAGTGACAGTAATGAGCTTTACCACACCAACTCAGCAACATTTAACAGACAACCGTTGCCCGCATTGTAATGATCTTTCTTTATAGCTTGTGTTCGACAGTAAAGTCTGGCTCTGTTCCTATTTCACTGTGGGTTTGATGTGACTTATTGGTTTGTCTGTACCAGCGCTAAAAGATGAGGGTAGTAGTTATAACTTGATTTGTGAGATGAACATGACTAAACCAGTAAATCACTGTTCTCTTTCTATGTATTTGCAGAATGGAAAATGATTGATCATGGTTGTGTTTAAATATTACACATACATTAATGGAGTTAATTAAATATCTTTAGTAAGTATAAAATAAATGTCTGCAATTATTCCTTTATTACCAGCATTGTAATTAGATCATTTGAACATATTTTATCTTACCTTAGAGACAGAAGAGAATACTCTGATTCAGAGGCTTTTTCTTTGTCATTTTCATGCTTTTAAAATGAAAGGCCACGTTTTAACTACCTAAGATATAATATGTACTTAATATGCCTCTTAACAAGAGAGGAATGTGTAAAAAGGAATGATTAACTGAATAGCCAGACAGCTTAATAATGAAAACAAAGGGGATGAGTAAAACAATGATATGCAGTGTACAGTGTGAGAGAGCAAAGAATCATTCAAGTAAAGGTGGAGAGAAACAAATTGCATGACAGCAACAGTACAGGAACTTACTGCTGGGCCATTTTTACATACACTATTATATTCACTGTCTTTCCCAAGTGAGCCAGTTGGAGCTATGCTGCTTTGTTTGAGGGTGTGCAAAAGCTGCTCTGGGGGCAGCAAACATGCATGTGTTGTGAATTTCTTGTTCTTTTGCCATAGCGACAGATGTACATAAATACAAACTCTGAGAAAAAGGACCAAGGGACCTCATTATTTAAATTTCAAGGGAATTTATAAAAAAAAAATAAAAATAAAAGCATTCACAGAGTGTCTATCTAATTAACTCATACTTCAGTAGTCCTCAGTACAGTATGCATGTGTTTTTCAAAAATATGTTAGCATTATTTTTAATAGGGTTCCCTGGAATATTGGCCAAGAAATACATCTTAACTAAGATTTGTTGTAGACCACAGAATTGCAAAATAAGACATTTGGTGTGCTGACATATTTAAATTTAAGGCAATTGAATGAGATTGTGATGTAAGCTATATGCTTTTACCTAAAAATATACTGAAAAAAATAATTTGTTGTCCTTAAGTACACAATGTCAAAGTCAAATATCAGTGATAAAAATCATGTTACAAGCCCATCTTAAATGCTCAGCTGTGGTTTAGGATTATTATTCTGGGAGACTTAAGAAATATAATAGTTTGTTGGCAACTATACTGTTATGATGGATGTAATTTATTTCCTCTCTAACTTGTACCGTGCCTTAACATCCGTTTTTGAGTGAGGATGATTTAGAAAAAGACGTTGAGGCTATCGATGGTTACTTGGTCAAACATTAAAGGTTTATCATGGAAGCTGCAGGATTAAATTTTAGTGTTAATTCTTTATGTATTCCATAAATGCTCACCTTCCGTGCTAAACCTATTTTGTTATATCTGAATAAATGCTTGTTTGTAGTAAGAACTAAGAATTGAGAAGGATAGATAGATAGATAGATTACTTTGTTAATTATAGGGAAGGAAAGGAAATGTTATTGTTCTATCACAGTTGTTAAATTATACAACAAATAAGCAAACAAGACAAAATTGCAATGAGAAATGGATAAAGTAAAAAAAAACAAGATATACTGTTTACAATGTAAGGTACATTAATGAGATAAAAATGGTGTTAAATAATAAGAATATACTGTTGCTATGTACATGTGCATGATGATTGTACATATATGTGGGATATTAGGTAACTGTACATAAGATGCACCAGCAAGTTAATATAATATCAATAGAGATAGAAGCCAGTACGTATTATTATGGGATGCTATTCAGAAAAGGTAATATGTGGCTTGAAAAGTAGCATGACTTCAGCGTTCTTCTGAGTAAGCTCTGATTGGCTGCTCGGTGCAATGGGCGTGGTCTAATTTCTCCCCGTTTCACCTCAGTCACAGTGAAGGCGGTAAATAGACTGGAGGACACACCGAGCAGCACAACGCGCGAGCAGGCAGGTGTGTGCGCGCGCGAGTGAATCGGTGAGAGAGTACAGCCTTACGATTCTTTAAAAGCAAGAACTGATCAGATATACATCAATGATATAATCAAAGCAATCCTGCGGACGCAATGAGGGCGGGAGCTGGTGGACGCAGTGCGCTTTAAAAAAAAAAAAAGAAGAAGAAGAAGAAGGTAAGCAGACGTTTACTTGAGCGCATGGATGCGTGTGATTTGTCTCAGCTGGTAGTGAAGGCACATTGAGTTCCCAGCGCGGTTGCTGGTATCGGAGACACGAAACTGTTATTTCTGTGCTGAGTATCTCGTTGTGTTGATGTGGCTGAATATATACACGAAAGCTGTGTCCTTCTATTTTGTGTTGCCATGAACGTAAAATAGGAAGACGTCCACTAACAGGAATAATAAGTGACCATGGCATGTCGAGCATCGGATCCTTTGTGTCAGGCTGTTTGTGCTCGCTTTTGCACAGGAATTGCACATATTCAAGGTTTTCAATGCTGCAAACACACACGCACAGGGAAGGGTCATAAACACAGACTTTGAGTTACAGGGCTATCAGATCAGCACCTTCACTGATCAATGCAAGTGCAAATCCTGACAAGCTGATCAATGCCCTGCTCCCATGATTGAAGGAAGCCAATGGCTCTATTTCCAGAATCACTAAAAGAGTTGAGCAAAATATTAAAGTAACAGTATTTTAGTAAGTAAGACTGGAGTCTTGAGATGATCTCAGCTTTAAATGTCCACATCCTGTTCTCTGTGTTCCTCAGGGGAAGAGAGTGTTTTGTGAACAAGCCGTGTTTGACTTCACACCTTGTCATTATTGCAGCCTGACATTAGCCAAGCAGTTAGCTAAGAGGGAGGTGTTATGCTTGTAGTGTGCTCTCATTAGCTTGAGTTTGCACAACGAGCCATTGCATAGGGCTGCCTGTGGTATTTGTGTAAAGCCAAAACAAAAATGAGCTTAGTGATTCCAGGCAGATGTGCTGACTGAAGACAATGCTGCCATTAATGTGCTACAAGTCCCCATGAGCTGTATGTGTTCGTGTTCTCGCACACATACAGGTTGAACAGAAACAGCAAGTAGACCAGCACTAACAGGGCCTCCAAGGTCTGCTCTAAACCTAATTACAGATCGAGGTTGCTGTCCATGGTTGCACATCCATGCTGGGAAGCCAAATAGTAAATGTTGAAAGGCTTTGTTAGAAGTAGGATATCATCTACTGTATATTACGAAACAAAATCTTTTTTTTTTGCACTTCTTTTCTATGCTTACATCTTATGTCTAACCCTGAGTACTCTAAATTTGCTATAATTCCAGATGTCAGTTACTGAAAAATTTAATGACTAATCCTAAAACCTAGTATTGTTACTCCTGTAAAGCTGCTACTCAGGGTTACAAAAGATTTCAGAAAACACAATGGGTCTTTCAAGCGTATTTTCTTTCTTCCAGGAGATTGTAATATGAGCTGACATTTATAGTCTTGTTATTGAAAGAGTGACGCGATCAGTAAGATGGAGACGATAACATTGGTTTAAATCTGCAGGCCTCACTGAAGATCTCTCCTTGTTACCAGTTAGGCTGTTCAGTCACAGAAAGCAAATTTGCTCTTTTTCGTTCTCTTACGCTTTCTCTCTCTCTGCTCCCTCTGCTTACTCTCTCTCTTTGTCTCAAAATGTAATAAAATTTTATTTGTATAGCACTATTAACATTGGTTATTGTCACAAAGCAGCTTTACATAATAAAAAATATGGAAATTAATTAGAACATGCATGGGAAAAAAGCGTAGACTATAAATATCGAATTGTCCCTGATGAGCAAGCCAAGGGCGTCGATGGCAAGGAAACACTCCCTGAGATGACAATAGGAGAAAACCTTAAGAGCAACCAGACTCAACAGGGAACCCATCCTCATTTGCTTTGAGGTTGAAAGACAGACACACAAAACAGTGTGTATTGTAATTGCTACAAGTCACTGAACAATTTTAATACAATTAAACAGGGAGGCATTTTTGCCTGCTGTATTGCATCCTCATTGTAGCTGCATCATCATCCATGTTTCACTCTAACTGGAAGTGTTAACAACATGAGCACTAAAATAGACTTCTGTTTTGGTTCAGTTTTCTTTCTAAATTTAGAAATACCTGCAGTGTTGGATATGCTTTGTACAATCAAATTGTATCATCCTGGTTTTTTTTGTATTATTTTATATTTTATATTTATATTTTAATTATTTCAATTGATTAAATGCAATCTATGCAAGGCTGTTAAAGACAGTCACGCTGACTATCATTTTGTACATTTATGAAATCTATATACTACCTTTTTGCATTTCATATTGTGAAGCTTGAGTGGCTGTAAAACCACAAGAATTGTCAGTGCAAAATCAATAAAGTCATTAGAAATGATTGTAACCTGCAAAATGCTAGGCAGAGAATCTGCCATTGATTTGTTGGTTGAGGGATGCTTGCAGTGATGTTGACTATGTGGAGCTGTGGTAAAAGAGGGATAGAGGAACAGCAAGGCAGTGGTCTGGGATGATGATCAGTGGTGTAAGGCGAGGGAGTGGGGTGGGGGGGTTCGAGTTGTGTTCAAGCAGAACCTGCAAGCTCTTGTACATTATTGCACAATGACTTGGCTTGTGAGATCTTTGTTGTGTACAGCAGGCAAAAATAAACCTTAGCATAGCTGTTTAGGCTGAAGTAGCTTAGTGTTAGATGCAGACTTGTGATATATTTGACAGACCCAGTGGTTCATTCAAGTATAGATTATTTTATTCACACTGTACAAATAAGTACTGAAAAAAAATAATGTGTGTATGTGTTAACAAGAATTCTCATTAATAGTTTAACTGATAGATTAATCTAAAAGCTGATCAAGGCGTTTATCTGAATGACGTTGGTCCAATTTAAAAATGTGTATAATCAATCGTTTAAAAAAACAAACAATAAATGAGTATTTACAATGTAAACTTTTGAGTCTGGTTATTTTCACAGTCAGAACCTCTGTAATTGTGTCTCGTTTTCAGAAAGTTTGGACAACATGCACATGAATACCCTAGCGAGGGCAAGTTTGTTTTATATGACTGAGCTGATTCCTTTAAACTGTTGGTGTTCTAATACTCCCCGGCCACTACAGAATAGTGTACAGTATGTATGATGCTGTACAAAAGTCTTGAGCCTTCATTTCTTCATTAGATTTATTATTTTAAATTAAAGTATGTTGATTAAATGATTAAAGAAACCATAACAAATGTTTTACGGTGACAGGCTGCGGAGTGCCCAAAGATACCATTTAAAAATTGGTCGTTTATCGCATCACTAGTATACTAATAACTAGCCTTATCATCTGTCATCTGCACCTGTTTTTCACTGGTTTATGCGTTAAGTTTGCTGGGTTTTTTTTTTTTTTGTTGAATGATTCATAACACAACTGTGTGGCTCAACAAATGAAAATGAAAAACCGAAAATGAGAGCCAGAAAAGTCTTTCAGGAAGCCTTGAGAGCAACTCCTTAAGACTATATTAACAAATACAAGAAAGTCTGGATGTCTGTAAGCAAAATATGAAGAAATTAGAGGAGGCACAGCACTATTGCACAGTACTGTATGTGTATTTGTGTCCATATGCAGGTTGAACAAAAACAGTGTGTGTGTGTGTATATATACATTGACCAACATTTCTGGACCTTCGAGGTCCGCTCTAAACCTAATTGGGGACAGTGACTGCTGTCTATGGTTTCACACTCATTCTCAGGCGCCAACCAGTAATTGTTTTTAAGGCTTTAATGGTAGTAGTATATAGATTGTATTACTAGATCTTAAACACTCTGGGTGGACCGAGGAGCAGCTGAGATCCGCAGTCTTCAAACTGATTCTCCCAACTGGTCAGACTCTGTGAAAGGAGTTAAGTGCTAACATTTGACTCAGCAAATCAATTGACAGACTTTGCAATTGGTCGTGGGATCCTCATAGTTTCTTTTATTTCAGTTGAACAAGACTAATAATGCTCAGTTCATAAAATAATCATGTTATTTGTGTGTTCAACTACAAAGCCATCAAATGGGTCGGCATGTGTAAAATGGAAGCCCAGCCAATATGCTTAAAGGATATGTTCAGCCAGAAGAGATAAGAAAATTCGGTGTAGTTGAATTTTCTTATTTTATTAATGTTTGATTAATAAGTATGTGGCATGCTGGTTAGGCTAATTGGTGTTCTCAAATTGCCCATAGTGTGTGAATGAGTGAATGGTCTCTTAACACACTTTCTCAAACGTACAGAGTATCAGATCTTCCCAGATGGTGTCTCTGAACAGGATGTGCTGTGCATCCTGTCTCATTCACCACATTCATCTCCATTAACAAGCATTGGCAGCCTGTCAAGAGTGTGAAGTCTATTTAGTCATTGAGAAATCACACCAGTCAGTATTTTAAAGGATAATTTTTTTAGATATTTTGTCCATCAGCTTATGATAGTGTAACATTATGCTAAATGTGACACCTATACAAACATACAGACGGGTGCTATGTTAAATGGAACTGTCTCTGTAGGGGGGATTTTGCTGGTATTATTTAAGTCAGTGTTGTACCCTTTGAGGAACACATTAATGCAAATCAGTACAAAGTGATACTGACTGATCACCTATTCTATTCTATCCTGATAGTCATCCTGGATAATACCACTCCCATGTTCTCATACATTTTGCACAAGAGCTCACTGAAGGGTTTGATGAATATGAAAATGATGCAAATCTTCCCTCATCCTCACGCACATATAACCGTAGACTTTTAGTCAGCGTTCATTTGATTCATTACCTGTCTTTTTTCTCATAAAATAATACATTCTTGAGGTTCGTGAGGTTATTCTTCTGAGGGAGTTCTTAAATCTTTTGTGTGTTACTCTTTAAAAGCGGGTTCTAAGAGGAACCACTTTAGGATGCTCTGAATTGTTAACCCTCAAATCTTACAAATTTTAAGACTTGTATGCGTTACTTTGTATGTTTTATTTTACTAGATCTGCTATAGCCATATTCACCAGCTTGCACCATGGCGACCACCATGTTTTGTGCCTTCTGTTACTAGTAGACACAGCCCATGCTCATTCCTTGTGATAAGCCTGACTCTGCCATTTGTGGAAACCAAATGTTTTTGTTATGTAATTTTGTGAAAAAAGATTTGTCTGGCAATTTTTTTTTCCCGTAATGCAGAAGTAAATGGCAAGGATGTTTAAACAATGTAATTTAGCAGTTCATGAGCGGGGTTGTCTGGCTTTTCTCTGTTCTCTGCTTCTGTTCTGGTGGTGTGAAGCAAGGCTTGTAATCTTAAGGGCTTGAAAGGGGATCCAGGGAACAGAAACTAGATTGTTTACTGCAGGGCAGGAAAAGTTACATAAGAAATGTTTGGCTTAGATACTAAACTTGTATGAACTTTATCTCTGTGATGGTCAGAGTACAATATTTCTTTTATGTGCAGGGTTTGGGTCATGCTGCTAAAATCAAGGTAAACATTTCTATAAACTTGTAAAAAAATTTGTCCTGATTTCGCATCCTTTTTATGTTTTATTTTTCAGAACTTTCAGTGAACTTATTAACTGTGGTAACTGCCTCCAATCACTGGAAGAATGAGCACCTCCCCCATCCGGTCTCGTGCCTCAATCGACATCTTGGAGGAGCTGCAGCTGATTGCAGCCCAGAACCTGGAGAAGCTGGACATTAATAAGTACTATGAGGTTATTAGGGAGCTGGGCAAAGGCACCTATGGCAAGGTGGATCTTGTTGTCCACAAGATCAGAGGTAAGCACTGGAACATTTTTAGCCGTTTTATTTTCTTGCGAAATATTCTACATTTCAGTCCACATAAACCCTCAAGGCCAATGGGCCGATGGCTCATGGCAACGCCCCATACAGAGGCCACTGCATAACAACTAGTGGGATGAGACACTTTTCCCACGAGACGGGACACGAGAGTGGGTTCACGAGAACAAGATGAGACTTTTAGACTTTTTTTTTTTAAAGAAATCCTCTATGTTTAAATATATAGCAAAAATAGCATTTTATTTAACTGAAAATCACAAAATGCAAAAAATGCATGTCCATTTTGAAATCAACTTTATAAAATAACACTTCTATTTTGATGAATGATATACAGTAATAACTTGTAAACACTGCAAAATATTTTGCCACAAACTGACAGGCAATTAATTGCACAATAAAATGAAATAGTATTAATAAAAATAAATAATAAACAACACAAATATCCCTTTACGTGCAATTAACCATAATTAGTGTAACTATCAAAAGAGGTGCTGTCTTAAAACTGAGTGCAAAACAATGAACAAAATTTTCTTAAGCATGGAAAAAGAGCTAAGACCTAGATAATGAGGTAATGACCTATACAGAACAGCCTAAGATATGGTCATATTCTTTTTTACGAATAATGGACGGCGCACTTTGGTTTCAGTGTGTGGATGAGTCGCCGAAATTCCAGATTTTCCACCACAGAAAATGGTCTCATTTCGGCTGCAATGAAAACGCGAATGTCTCTTGTTATTGCCGTGGCTCTTGCATTGTATGGCGGAAGTTTAGCTGCAAAGGCATTTGTTATAGTTGTTTGCCCTTTCATGCGTTTCTTATTTCCACAAGGAATCCAAAATGTTGCGACACCAACAATTTAAATGTCGCGGGCACATCTTCTATCCTTACTTCTCCCTCACACTCCATCATGCCAATAACGCAAGGATATTGTCACGTTCTCGCGAGACCAGACGCATATCGCGAGACAAATCTGGTCTGATCGTACCACGAGATCTCGTCACACTCCTAATAATAACTTATTGTAAACCATGATGGGATGCATTTTGATGGTGACCATTTGAAAATAATAATAAATCAACATAAAACAGAAGTTTAACGCAAACATGAGAACAGGGTAGAAACGTGTTTTAAGTGACCTTGAACATGGCATGGTTGTTGGTGCCAGACAGGCTAGTCTGGGTATTTCCAAAAAATTGCTGATTTACTGGGATTTTCATGCACAGCCATCTAGGGTTTTTCAAAGAATTATCTGAAAATTTAAATATATCAAGTGACAGTTCTCTGAACGAAAATGTCTTGTTGATGTCGGAGGAAAATGGCCAGACTGATTCAGGCTGATAGAAAGGCAACAGTAACTCCAATAACATCTTGTTACAACTGAATCCACAACACATCAAACCTTGAAGCAGATGGGCTACAGCAGCAAAAGACCACACTGTCAGCTAAGAATAGGAAACTCATAAAAATGAACAATAGAACACTGGAAAAAGCATTGCATCAATGGTTCAGGCTGGTGCTTTAGATAAAATCATCTTAAACTGGTTTCATGGTAGAATGCAAGATTTGCATCATGGAAGTTCAGCTGAAACTGTGTAATGTCATCATGTCAATATAGACCAAAATTTCTAAGGAATGTTTTAAACACCTTGTTGAATTTGTGCCATGAAGAATTGAGGCAAAAAGGGGTCCAACCCTGTCCTAGCAAGAGGTACCTAATGAAGTGGCCAGTGAGTGTATAATCATTGCAGCCCTAAATATACTCAGCAAAAAAAGAAACGTCCTCTGACTTTCAACTGTTTTTACTTTCAGTAAACTTAATGTGTAAATATTTGTATGAACACTAAAAGAGTCAACACCATAAGACATAAACTAAAAATGTTTCACAATGTGTCCCTGAATGAAGGGAGGCTCAAAATCAAAAGTACCAGTCAGTATCTGGTGTGGCCACCAGCTGCTTGAAGTACTGCAGTGCATCTCCTCCTCATGGACTGCCTATTGCGGACAGTCTGAGCACTGATGGAGGGATTGCGTGTTCCTGGTGTGACTCGGGCAGTTGTTGTGGCCATCCTGTACCTGTCACGCAGGTGTGATATTCGGATGTACCGATCCTGTGCAGGTGTTGTTACACGTGGTCTTCCATTGCGAGGATGATCAGCTGTCCTTCCTGTCTCCCTGTAGCGCTGTCTTAGGCGTCTCACAGTGCGGACATGGCAATGTATTGCCCTAGCCACATCAGCAGTCCTCATGCCTCCCTGCAGCATGCCTAATGCACGTTCACGCATCTGGGACCCTGGGCATCTTTCTTTCGGTTTTTTACACGGTCGGTAGACAAGTCTCTTTAGGGTTAACCCTTTCAGTTCAGCCAGTATCTTTGTATGTCTCACTTGGACATCCGACCTTTGGGGAAAAATAACAGAGTTGCAGTAGCACAAGAACCCACACCTGGCATCCAGTATAAACCAAACTGAGAGGCATCAAAAAAGTTGAAAGGAGAATTCCTTAATTTACAAAGTCAAGCTGGTCCATAGCAGGAAATGAGAACTGCTAGTTCATAGAGAATGTTCTGTGAAAAGAGACCCCTTTGGTTCAATAACGTTTACCGCCACTAAAAGCCCAAAGCCCTTTTCAATGTCTGGCTGTTCCCTTTTAGGGGTCATCTGCCACCATCTAACCCTATCCTCTGCATTTTTTCTTAATAAGTCTTAATAAGGGCACTATTTGGTATGTGGAACAAGGGATTCTATACCCTACGTAGTGAACTAGCTTTCCATTTTACATTATTTGGGATTCAACCTGAGAAAAGTTAGGGTTGTTTTGTTTTGGGTTTTTCTGTCTTCTTTCTGTAATAGCTGAGGCAATACTGTAGAGTGACAGACAGTTAGACAGACAAAAATGTTTCGTCCTAGTGATGCAATCATTCATTCTCCGTGTCCAAACTTAATTTTAAATGTGATTTGAGTTTTATCATAGATAATCAGGCTGAAGCAGCAGGGTTTAGAGCTGAATGCATTCATTTAATTTGAGGATAGACTCCTTAAAGACAGGATGGATCTTTATTATGGTGATCTCAGGGAGTGCTTTGGATATGGATATATTTCATACAAAATGAGAGGTGTACAATAATGATTTTTGTGGTAGAATCACCTCGAAGACAGTTAAGAATCATGAAAAATTGCTGGAACATTTGCTTAGTTTAGAAGATACTCAATAATCGTGCACAGCACCAGCAAGAAAACGCCTACAGAAATTTCTGCATAAAGTTTCAGCATAAATGTCAAGGCTTTGAGCAGTGTATAACACCAGGGGCCACAGTGCAGATGCTACGAATGTAGTTCAAGACTGGTGCTGGTTTAGCATGAAGCTGAAATATTCCAGCTTTCTGAGAACAAAGTCATCTTCTAAATGATCTACTAAAATTATTAATTAACGCAAGCATAATAAGAGGCTACATTGCCAGGGGTTTGCATAATATGCTGCATACATTTCGGGCTACCCTTTGCAGCATCATAGGCTTATTCATGCTATTGTAGGCTGTAGACATGAAATAGAACATTGTGTTGTATATTATTAATGTTTCTTTATAAATTGCAACAGCAAGAGAAGTGTGGGTCAAATGGCATGTTTGTCTTTGCTGGCAGGAAAACCTCTCATGCTCTCCAGCCTAAAGCCCCCTCTGTTAATCACTGGGTTCTGATGATTTTTAATGAGCCGCAGATAAACACACCATCTGTTGTCACCCTAAACCCCAGCACTCTCAGCCCTCGGTTCATGTTGTGCGTAAAGCACTCTACAAAAGGGACTTGACAGTGAAGAACTGTGCAAATGGTCCTAGAAATCCATACTCTCACTTTTACGACTCAACAGGCAATTACTATAGCATCAAGTAGTTACAGTATATTTCTGTGATAGATCACCAACTCTGGCTTCTGGATTTTTACAATAAGGAATGTTCCTGAGAAATTAAATGGACGACTCCACTGTGAGCGTAAAAGGCAAACTCGTGTCTAGGGTATTGGTTACCATGAAATATAGTCCCTGAAATATTCCAGACACCCTTTAAACCCCTCTATAACTCATAATGTCTTTGTTTATCATATGAAGCCTCTTCTATGCAGTGCAGTTTATATTTTAAATGAGAACACATTTTTACGTTCATCACAACGTTAAAATGAATATTTACTTTTGATTACTTGTTTTCTGATTCATGTCAAAATAATATAGCTCATATTTTAAGAAATCGCTGCCATTTATATTAATGTTGCCAGATATTCTGCGTGTTCTAAGTGTAAAGATGTCTAGAAAGAGAAATGAATAAAATAAAGTCTAATGTAACATCAACCCTTAAAATGAAACTTTCTTATATTGGCATCTCACAGAATAAAGGATACGGATCCAATATGCACATTGCCTTTTACTTTACAAGTTTCCTTCAATACTGTTAAGCGTGTTTCTTCTCTCTGCATTTCAGACACATGGTCACATCTGCTACGACAGATGTCAGGTTCTTTGACTGCGAATGTGTTGGCTATTCCGAGCTTTTGTTTGTTTTCTTTTGGTTCATCAGTCCAATATAGCTGTTCTATGTAACAAAGCTAAAGGGTTATGCAAGGGCATTCATTCCTCTGCTCAAGCTTTCAATAACAATGGCTTGCATTGACGGGTGTCCTCTAACAAATTTCAGTCAGGTGCTCCTTTAACAGCGAAGTCTACAGATTTAATTAAGCTAAAAGACAATGTTGTTGGTGATTTGTAACTGCCGGAGCAAGATTGTCCTAAAGCAGTAAGTGTTCTAGTTAGAGTGAGAAGGACATACACGACAAGACAAAACCTCATATTAATTTCCTTCAGTAACATGGCTGTAATTCCCCAAAGAGCTGTGATCCAGCCAGACTTCCAACATCTTTTACATAATGAATGAAGTCAAAAGGTTTACTGGAAGAAATAACAGAAATCAATTCTTTAACATTCGTGAGTCATCTGCTTCACTTTAGTGTTATATAATGGTGAGAGATACAGCATCAAGAACATCGTCCTGAAATTAGAGCTTATTTATATCATAAATATACTATGAAGACTGTGCGCATGTTTTTTAATTGAAACAAGAATGCATTTTTATATACATGAGCATGAACAAGCGGAAAAATATGGATAAATATTAATAAGAATGAAAATGACCATTATCACATCTGCAAAAATGTACAGCCCAAGAGATTATGGCGAATTTTGTTGTACTGGTCATGTCTACATTTTTGTCAAAACCTGCCTATGGTTTACCCTGAATCTTGCTAAATAACCCTTATGTTTGTAAATCTGACAAAAGCTTCTTTTTGGGAAGTTTAGTTTATCTATTTCTTCAAACACGAGTGTCATGTCAAGAAAGACTCCTTGTGTTAAATATTCAGATTAAGAGATTTCATTAGTTGTTCTGTTAGACTAGTGAATCTGCAGCATTGCTGATTGCTAATCCTTTCCATTTCCACAGGCACTAAGATGGCTCTGAAGTTCCTGCGGAAGAAAACCACTAAGCTGAAGAGCTTTCTGAGGGAGTATAGCATCTCGCTTTACCTTTGCCCCTGCCCATACATCATCAACATGTACGGCATTGCCTTTGAAACAGACGAGTATTATATCTTTGCTCAAGAGTATGCATTAGCTGGGGACCTCTTTGACATCATTCCCCCTCAGGTGAGCAAAACTTGATCGGTAAAGTAATATAGCACATTTTCAGAAATTGTTTAGAGAATGTAAAAAAGGGTAAAAGCATGGCTTAGGAATGTAAAGATGAGCGCATGCCTGTAGGTCCTTGTATCTGTGGAGTCATAGCAAAATGCTACACTCTTCTGCTGTAATTAATGGAACTGCACTTAAGAAGCTTAAAATTCAGTTTCGCATAGAGCAACCTAAGGATGTTCTTTCCTTTCTTTATTGGCATTATTAGATCCAATGTTTAGGTTTTATTGATTTCCAATTGTGACATGTATAGTAACAGCTTCCCTTGTTCGTAACAGCTTCCCCCTGTGACGTAAGCAATGCTTCTGCTAATTACATAGGAGTTGTACTAGGTCCTGACTCCGGCTTGTATTCACACTTAACCATTTCCTCTTTTAATTGCTGCATGAAAGTGCATTAAGGAAAGAGACTAAGCATTAGATGTTTTTTATTAGGATAACAAAACGACAAAATCAAGATGCTTGATTAGGCTATTGTGAGCTATTTTTAATCTTTTCAGATGTATGTCACAGTTTGCAGTAAGATGTCCTGAAATGACACAGTTTTAACTAATAGATTGATAACCCATATCTGCATTTTACTATGGCATGGCAATTTGACTATTGTTATACTTAGGATGAGCCATGACTGTAAAACACCATTCCCAGATCACTGTGTCTGTTTTCTTAGTCTGATATTTTTTAACTCTCTGGAATTATTTATAGCTGACATTTTTAAAAATGATGGCTCTGGGTTTTGGGTTGGATTTAACAAGAATTTCATGTTCTGTGCTATTTTAATACCATGATAATAAGTATGGAGATTATTATTTGTCAGGTTTTCTGGTCCAGGTTTGTCTGTATTAACGTCTTCACTGAGCCTCTGTTCTCTTGTTCTGCATAGGTGGGGCTGCCAGAGTGTGTGGCGAAACGCTGCGTACATCAGGTCGCCTTGGCGCTGGATTATCTTCACTCTAAGAAGCTGGTGCATCGTGACATCAAGCCTGAGAACGTGCTAATCTTTGACCGGGAGTGCCGTAAGGTCAAGCTGTCAGACTTCGGCATGACGCGTCGAGCTGGTTCACCAGTAAAACGTGTCAGCGGTACCATCCCCTACACACCACCTGAGCTTTGCGAGCCGGGCCGCCATGATGGAATCTGTGTGGACTACAGTACAGATGTGTGGGCCTTTGGGGTGCTCCTATTCTGTATGCTCACAGGAAACTTTCCATGGGAAAAGGCGCTACCATGTGATGCATTTTACGAGGAGTTCGCACGTTGGCAGCAGCAACCAAGGAGGCGGGCAAGCACAGTGCCGTCGCAGTGGCGCCGCTTTACCAACGAGGCCTTGCGCATGTTCAGGCACCTCTTGGCCATTGAGAAGGATCAGCGCTGCTCTGTCAATGAGGTGCTCACCTTCTTCTGCCACTGCTGGATGCTAGACACGGAAAACGGCAACACAGCTACCTCACCCAGTGGTACGGTGTTAAATGGGCACCTGGCTGAGCTTAGTAGTTCTTCCTCAGAGGAAGATAATCTGGTCGAGCGTCTGAAGCAGCAGAGCCTGTCACCTGTGTGCGCTGTGGCCAAATCAGGCATCGTCATTGAGCCAGTGACACCGCCCTACTCAGGCGTGTCCACCATCAACTCACCTTCCTCCAATAACAGCTACGAGCGTGTCTCCCGTGACAGCAACGGTAATGGAGGTCGCATCCTTGTGACCACACCAATCGAGATCTGCGTGTAGTGAGGATATAGAAGGTAACAGACCATACACATACTTAGAACACTGGGAACCAGTTGACAACATTGAGGACCTAAATCCTTAAACAAGGAGGAGATGATCCGTCCTTCATACTGAGTGTAGAACATGGTGAAAATGTTCTACAAGACTTGTCAATCATTCCTCATGATGAGTGTCTCTGAGGGAATGCTACAAGTCAAAAACAGTAAAGTTATACTGATGGTGTATCTTGGCATTTCAACCATGTTAGTCCAAATGTAATCAGTCCACCATTAGCAAGAGCGCGTAAATGGGGGAAAAAAACAAAAAAACAGGTGCCAAATTACCTGTACCATCATATAGCAATATGTTAAATGTTTTGCAAAATGAAAACCAACGTAACAGTGGTCAAAGTTTGAATGTCTGAGACTAACTGCAAAAACGCATCATGTGAAAATATTCATAATGTGATTTTTGGAAGTGGTTCTTATTTGTGCTCAAATGTCCATTTGGTTAGTGGCTAATTTCAATAAAGTAGGGGTTTTTGCATTATTATTTACTTTGGTCTTGTGCTCCTGATGTTTTGCTGTTTATTTTATACTGTAGCAGTATAACGTTAATAATGCCCAGTTGCCATTATGGTGTGTTGCATTGTAGAAAAAAAAATCTCTAAACCCTCTAAACCAAAATGTTATCAGAACTTCCATAAGACGTTAACTTAATTTGAACATGCATGCCTGTTCATTTTCTGTGTTGTTTCTTAGTATGGTGCATTTTTTTTGAAAGATTCAATGCGTCTTCTCACAATGAGCGAGGCCCAGATTGCTCGGATGATGTTACCAATGTGATCACAGTGCGTGCATACAGATGCCTGTCACTATTCAAAACACAGAACAGTTTTGATTTGTACTAAAAAAAAAAGGGCTGTGTTAGAACACAGAGCATGTCAGTGATTTAAAAGTGGTGATGCAGAATTATTTGTCCATGGCGTGAGAGAGAGAATTTTTCCGTTGATGTCTTGTGACCGATTTTACAAGTGCAGATGGACAATTCAGAAAGAATATTTCTGACCTGATGGTGTTTTAAGAATTTCTCAGGTACATATGGCTATGCGGGGTAATATCCCACAATAGCCAGGTTTAAGTCTAGTTATTTAAAGGGAAGGAGGGACATTGTGAGTTCATGCCACTGGAATATATGACGGAGAAACTTTATAGCAGATAAGACATGCTGCATTAAATGACAAGCTCTGAATCTTATTACATAATATGAAACTTGATATGATCAAGACTGTTATTACTTGCCATATGTGATTCCTTAGTTTCCAGAGCCAGTTATAAAAAAAAAAAATTGGATACATTACATTCAATGCTTCGTTTCAGCTCTCACTCAAATTTTTAATTAAGGATGTTTTTAAAACGATAAACAATCTAAACCAAAAACTACTTCTAATGGGGGTTCTCATTAAGATCTAACCCCACGCATCTGCTTTGCCATTATTGAGGCATTTTTATAGCATAGTTTTCATTTATTTATTTATTTTTTTGTTCATGTACTTGGATTTTTTTTTTATACTAATTTTGATAAAGGCATGGTAGCAGAAGTTGTTTGAAAGAAATTGTTTAGAAATTGGAAAATGAAATAACTGACATTGCATTTTTAGAAGGGTGTTTCTGAAATTGCATAGATATAAAACCTACATAAATGGGTCTTTTTATCTGTGCTACATTTTAGATATGTGATATTAAATGTGTTGTGATATTTTACAGTAGCACATAGTTGCATAAATTGATATTCAGAATTAAAAGAAAAAGGAAAAACAAATGTAAGATTTAATTTATTCTATTTGTGCTGTAAGACTACATGCATTCTAATGAGGTGGTTCAGAGCATTAGTGCAGTCTGATATTTCCTAGATATGTTGAACTTTATTGAATTCCATAAATGCCTGTTAACAGCTAAGGACAGAAAAGGACTGATTTTTTTTAATACAAACCAGGACCAGACAGTCATTCACAAACACACTTTTTTTTCTCTCAAAATAGACTTGTGTTGATATTTGCATGTGTCAATATTGTTCTGGAGAGATAATGTTGAAAATAAAACCATATCCTTGATGCAGAAGGCTGAAGAACAGTTTGGTCTTTGTCATCGATCCTGACACATTCCAAATGATTTGCATCACACACAGTATGATTCACATTCCTATACCCAAAGGGAAGAATAATTTAATTAAGCATCAGCTTCATGCAGTAGCATTTTTACTTTATAACATGTCCCTGTGTGTAAATTTATTAGGGGGATTTTAATAAAACTTGTACAGCCCTTATTTTTCCTTAAAAATGTATGCTAGGAGAAGTGATGTCAAGCAGTATACCTGTACAATGTTATGTATCAATCTGTATTAATTGATGTTTGCTATTAATTAGTTGCTATTTGGGTTATAATAATCAGCTTTTCCCTATTGCTGCTTCATGATTAGGGGATTTTTCTTTATAACTCACATAATAACATTCAAAGCATCTGGATCACTGGATTAAAAAAAAATAAAAGGGATTTTCATTAAACTGGGCATGACCAAATCTCTGCATTGCAGATAAGTTTGGAACGATCAAGGCATAAATTATATTAGCATAGTCCAGTATACAAGGTATGGTGGTATACAAGTTAGTTATTTAGCTGAAGTAACTTTATAACCAGGGGCATGGCAGGTCAGTGAGTAGTATTGCTGCCTCCTAGCTCCATATTCAACACTGACCTCCAGTTACTGTTGGGTGGGTTTTCTCCCACTATCCAAGAACATTCAGGTAGACCAATTGTTTATGCTAATTGCTAAGAGGTGAATGTGTGTGCCTCCCACTCAGGATAAATTCACCTGTCTCTTGCCCACTGTAAACAGGATACTCTCCAGATCTAACACTCCCCTTACCAGGATAAAATGGTCTTCCTGCAAATCTTTATTCAATTAATTACTACCTCTGCATATGGTTTATTAGAGGTACTTTACTGAAAGAGTTTTAACGCCTATGATTTGCTTCCTCATAATATGGTGTTTTAAGATATCAGGCAGTAACAGCTTTACCAGAATTTCAACACTTACCATGAACATTATTAGGAACAGCAGCTGTGCACCAGAATATTCATGCAGTTCATCTCATCAGTCAATTATGTAGCAGCAGTGCAATGCAAAAACAATTATGCAGATACAAGTCAAGAGTTTCAGGTACTGGTCACATTAGCAATCAAATTGAAGTATTTCAGATACCGATGATGATCTGGGAATTTCACACACACCAGTCTCTAGAGTTCTCCAGTCTGAAATCAGAGGAGAATGACTGGACAAATCTAAGCTCAAATGAAGTCTATAGAAACTATGGTGATTAGAATTGTATTTCAGAAAGTACAATGCATCAAATCCTGATGTGACTGGATCACATTAGTTTCCCTCAGCAGAAGGCCATCATACTCCAAAAAAAAAAAGAAATCTGAGGCTAGACAGCTGTAGACCAGAAAAACACCGTGTTTATTTTTTTCCCAACTGTGCAGTTTGGATGAGCCTGTGCCAAAGATAATTCACTCACTCACTCATCATCTTTACCGCTTTATCCTGTATTCAGGGTCGCGGGGACCTGGAGCCTATCTTAGAAGGCTTAGGGCATGAGGCGGAGTACACCCTGAAAAGGGTGCCAATCCATCGCAGGCCAAAGATAACTTCAGTTTTCTATTCTTGGCTGAGAGAAGTGGATTTCCTGTTTTACTGCTGCCAAATATTTGTCTAGATTATTTGTTTAAATAAATGGTAATGGTGATGGTTGAGATCTCCCCATTTCCCCCAATGTTATTCTCCTTGATTGACAATTATATTAAAATGACAAAACCAACCACTTTATCATGTTTTATAATAGTAATTTTAGTTCATTGTTATGATACTGGAGGATTGTACTGGCCGGTTTAAATTATTGAAGGGGTTACAACCCCATTGTCTTCTGTAAGTGATGCATATGTTCTGCCATCACACTTTCATTTAGTATCTCCAACAAAAATACCCACCCACATAGATGCCCTTGTGGATTTTTAAAGATTCCTATATTGATGCTATAGGTCTGCTGCATTTTCTCCCATCCTTACAACTATTTTAGGAGATGTAGTAGACCAGTTCACAAGTTTTATCTTTTGTCTGATAATATCAGCGTTTCATTTTAGATTTTTTTTTTCTATTGAACATATACTGTTTTTTAATTTTTCACAAAATCTTTGTCTGAATTGTAAATGTATTTGAGTCTTTGAAGTGGGGGTTGGAAAGAGAAAAGACAGTATAAGAAAAATACCAAGCACAGAACTAGAACTGCACGTTCTGTCCTTACTTAGATTTAGAAGAGTGTGTGTGGATGTGTATCTGCCTGACTGCATTCAGTTTCTAACCTCTGTTCACAAAATGATAGAAGGTTGTGTAATAATGGACATTAAAGTAGAAGTAAAGTTTTGTAAAGGAGCAGAAAGCAGAATTGATATTTAAAGACAACCTTGGGTCTTTTTTGCCACTGCATTAATTAATAATATTAGACCATCTTTAGAGTAGCAAACAAGTCTTCCTGTAGAATAAATGAGAGAATGCTCTCTGTGACTGTTTAAAATCAAATTAATTTCATCAACTCTAATATTACTTAATTATTTCCAAATCAGCATATAAAACATGTCCCTCACAGAATAAACAAAGCAGTATGTGCAGCACATTTTATAACCCTGAGATACAGTACGTATTGAATCAGGCCCTTTAACCGTAGACGTTTTATTTGAGTTCTGCTCTGACCCCTATTTTCAGCAAGCGCCACTCACTGGACATTTTTTTTACACCTTTATGTGTGAACTCTAGCAACTGTTGTGTACGAAAATCCAGAGAAGACAGTTCAGTTTCTGAAATACACAAACCATCGCATTTGGCACTAACAACCAAAGTAGAATCAAAATTATTGCAATGACATTTTTGCCAATTCTGATGTGTAAAGCTCTGACTTGTATCTGCATGATTTTATGCATTGTGCTGCGACAACATAAATAACTGATTGGATATTGGCATACATAATTGCATTTGCAGGGGCATAAGTGTTCCTATTAAAGCAGCTGCTAACAATATACAAAGGGCATTCAAGTCAAACCGGGATGATAAAATTTTTTTGTGAATGCATAAAACTGAATAACATTTACAGATGACTTCATGCACAGTACGGTGATGACACACTTAGCCTTTTAAGAAGGCTGTACATCTATGTCTGACAAACCTGGGTCGGAGCCCAATGCAAGCATTCCAGTGAACATTCAGCGAGTGGAGCACCTGATCCTTTAAAATTTATGTATAACTTGAGTAGCAAAATCAGGCACTACTTGTACATTAGTGCATTAGTATAGCAGGGGATCAGATAGAGAAACATAGGTAGTTTTTACTCTCATAACTGTTCTGTTATTCTGCCCATTCCAAAGTCACAGTATGACTTGAATATATTTTGGATTAGTAATTGTGTGATACACTAAGGCAATAAAATAGTAACGTCAGATGATTTTTATTTATTTTCTTGTATCAAACATTTACCTACAAACCTTGTGTACTATACAAGTTTTATTATCTCTTTATAAAGAAATTACAACTTTTTGAAAGGGAAATTGTTTTAGATTCTTATGGCTATTCCATGATATAGAATCTTAAAGGACTCGTCCTATGGCACACAGCAAAGAACCCAAAACCTTTCTCTTCAAAAGATGTTTAGTTTTATACCCTTCAAATTTATAGTAACCTATATATAAATATAAATATTCCTGGAGAAGGTTTTTTTCAACTATACTCTGTGAGGATATGGTGTTATACAAGATCTGAAAGCCTTCCAGAAATGGGTACTGTTATATTTTTGCGGGGCCAAGTACAGAAAGAGGACACAGCTCGAACAGACTCAATGTACGACAGACCTAACATTAGAACTCCGAGTTTCCTGAGACGGACAAGCAGCCATCTGCTATTAGACTACAATAGGTTTCTGCGAGATCCAAATCAGTGACAAGTTCCTTGGATATTTTTAACAGGAGAATATTTGCTACAAATACTGTAAGTACCATTAATCATGAGAAATTGCTGTACAGTAAACCATCTGCACATGGCGTCGTTAAGTTTAAAGTAATTAATTACCAGCAAGAGGTAGGGCTTGCTGAATGCTGCCGTAATTAGAGCTCACTCTAAAAAGATTTACCGTGCTCACTTATGTGTGTCTTGTTGCTCTGGCAACAAGATATTTTGCCTGAGCATCGCTTAGCATACTAGAGACATGTAGTAATGAGAGAGCGATATTAGGAATGTTTTGCACAAGACTGCACAAGGGTTTTCTTATATGTTACATGCTTGACAGTATATACTTAACATAAATAACCGAAAACTAAGAAATTAATTATGGGTGCAAGTTTATATCTGTGGCTTAAAGACAGATGTGCCATATACTTGTTTTAATGAGATCCATATCTTTTTTAAGGAAGTAAATATTCCACAAATGCACTGTCAAATTAACAGGCAACCTACTGACAGCCTGCTTGTCAGATAAGCTTGCAAATTGCTGTTATTATGTCTTGATGGGTATACAGGAACACAACACTTTTCGCCAGCATTGTTTCTTTTTTTAAATTATAGCTTGACATTTCTCACCTCTAAAAATGGACTGTGCCCTAGGTAGCCACCCGAACGATAGGTTAGTTCAGCATCTCGTTCTGCAGCACGACTTGGCAGAGATATATCATTTTACAGACTGAGCTTGTATATCTTGCAAATCTCCCACGTTCACACATTATGAGAGCTAAGCTGAAAATAATCAAACACAAGCAGGAACCACATCAGCTGTAATATGGCTAAATATAAACATGATGCGCTGTACATGTTTAACCCCAGAGTGAGGCAAAACCCACCCTCTCAGATGCACAGATGCACCACTATGGTGAGAAAAGTTTTATTCTAAGCCTATTGATGTTATGTGTTAAGCTACAGGTCAGGTTTTTATATATATATATATATATATATATATATATAAAAAACCTGACCTATAGCTTAACACATAACATATTATATATATATATTAGTGCTGTCAATCGATTAAAAAAAATTAACTAATTAATCGCACAATTTTTTGCAATTAATCGCGATTAATCACAATTAAAAGACTGAAACTTTTTGGATATGTAAATGTAAATAATTAATGTAAACTCAAGACAATGAAACTATTTAAATTCAAATATGATTGTTTATTGGAATTTTTGTTTAACTTGTAACACAGATTTTCTCATGTAAACAACATACCTGCAATAAACCATCAATATTCTCCAAATTAACTGTTGGCTTGAAAGCCATATTTATTACAGAAAGAAAAACACAGGTATGTGCCATTTGTGTCATTTGAATTTCAAAACAATCAATGCAATTTACATTGGCGAGGCCCTGTAGAGATTGTTTCGGTGGGGTGTTTTGCTTTTAAGTGATATGTCAAAGACGAATTACTTCTCTGGTATTTAAATTCGGCTTTGCAAAATGTACAGATTACTTTTGTTTTATCCACAGGACCATCCGGCAGAGTTTTATACTGAAACTTTCCGTCTAAAAGTCCTTCCTTGGTCTTATCCATACTACTTTGCACGTTGAACACACGTCGGCCACAACAGAAAATAAAAAAAACTGCAACCGCGTTAATTGCGTTAATTTTTTTGAATGCGTTAAATATTTCAAATTAATCGCATGCGTTAACGCACTAATTTTGACAGCACTAATATATATATATATATATATATATATATATATATATATATATATACACACACAGTGGTGTGAAAAACTATTTGCCCCCTTCCTGATTTCTTATTCTTTTGCATGTTTGTCACACAAAATGTTTCTGATCATCAAACACATTTAACTATTAGTCAAAGATAACATAATTGAACACAAAATGGAGTTTTTAAATAATGGTTTTTATTATTTAGGGAGAAAAAAAATCCAAACCTACATGGCCCTGTGTGAAAAAGTGATTGCCCCCCCTTGTTAAAAAATAACCTAACTGTGGTTTATCACACCTGAGTTCAATTTCTGTAGTCACCCCCAGGCCTGATTACTGCCACACCTGTTTCAATCAAGGAATCACTTAAATAGGAGCTACCTGACACAGAGAAGTAGACCAAAAGCACCTCAAAAGCTAGACATCATGCCAAGATCCAAAGAAATTCAGGAACAAATGAGAACAAAAGTAATTGAGATCTATCAGTCTGGTAAAGGTTATAAAGCCATTTCTAAAGCTTTGGGACTCCAGCGAACCACAGTGAGAGCCATTATCCACAAATGGCAAAACCATGGAACAGTGGTAAACCTTCCCAGGAGTGGCCGGCCGACCAAAATTACCCCAAGAGCGCAGAGACAACTCATCCGAGAGGCCACAAAAGACCCCAGGACAACATCTAAAGAACTGCAGGCCTCACTTGCCTCAATTAAGGTCAGTGTTCACGACTCCACCATAAGAAAGAGACTGGGCAAAAACGGCCTGCATGGCAGATTTCCAAGGCACAAACCACTTTTAAGCAAAAAGAACATTAAGGCTCGTCTCAATTTTGCTAAAAAACATCTCAATGATTGCCAAGGCTTTCGGGAAAATACCTTGTGGACAGACGAGACAAAAGTTGAACTTTTTGGAAGGTGCGTGTCCCGTTACATCTGGCGTAAAAGTAACACAAAATTTCAGAAAAAGAACATCATATCAACAGTAAAATATGGTGGTGGTAGTGTGATGGTCTGGGGTTGTTTTGCTGCTTCAGAACCTGGAAGGCTTGCTGTGATAGATGGAACCATGAATTCTACTGTCTACGAAAAAATCCTGAAGAAGAATGTCCGGCGATCTGTTCGTCAACTCAAGCTGAAGCAATCTTGGGTGCTGCAGCAGGACAATGACCCAAAACACACCAGCAAATCCACCTGAATCCTATTGAGATGTTGTGGCATGACCTTAAAAAGGCGGTTCATGCTAGAAAACCCTCAAATAAAGCTGAATTACAACAATTCTGCAAAGATGAGTGGGCCAAAATTCCTCCAGAGCGCTGTAAAAGACTCGTTGCAAGTTATCGCAAACGCTTGATTGCAGTTATTGCTGCTAAGGGTGGCCCAACCAGTTATTAGGTTCAGGGGGCAATTACTTTTTGACACAGGGCCATGTAGGTTTGGATTTTTTTTTCTCCCTAAATAATAAAAACCATCATTTAAAAACTGCATTTTGTGTTTACTTGTGTTATCTTTGACTAATAGTTAAATGTGTTTGATGATCAGAAACATTTTGTGTGACAAACATGCAAAATAATAAGAAATCAGAAAGGGGGCAAATAGTTTTTCACACCACTGTATATATATGTGTGTGTGTGTGTGTATATATATATATATATATATATATATATATACCCCCCATATGGGTAAATTAAATTACTGAAATTTTGATGATATTCTAATTTATTGAGATGCACCTATATATACACCTGTGTGTGTGTGTCTTTGTGTATTATAGTGGAAGTAAACTGATCTACTGGGCTAAGATACCACTTGGATCTTGTTTAGCTACAAAAATCAACAGCATGTGCTTTGCCATTTAAATTAACTGCTAACAATTAGTTAACAAGTAGTGCACTGCCTCTGTGGTTGATTGACCAATTAAAAGAAAAAAATGTGTTAGTAAGCCATCAAAATTCATTCAGTACACATTGGTACTTGGAATGATCATCATTCTTCTAAATAAATATTCTCTCAGTTGATATGCTGATGGTGGTGGTGGAGGGTACTATCTAAATTTCCTGAGTTTTCAGTTGGGATCAGATGTGGTTATTGTAAAGGCATAAATTTATTCCAAAATTTTCTGATTTATTAAACCTGTGTTTTGATAAAAGACCACTCCCTTTAGGAATGTCAATATTTTGATTAAATAAAATATTTCATTATTTGATATAGGTGATCAGTCAGAATATCTCTAATTTGCAGTTACATTTGTCACATAATATTTTAAGGCCGATACAATGTATTTATTTATTTGTTTGTTTTTGCCAGTGACCAGCCCATTATGCAGGGACAGCGGCCAATTCGTTTGTCTCCTATACAGACAGCGTAGGCACAGTCACATGTGGAGTAAGGAGTAAGGAAGTGTCGCGCGCCGCAGAATCTTTTCGCGCCTACCCTCCCTGTTACTTCGCCTTCTCTCGTGTCGCGGAAGGGTGGTGCGGAAAAGCTACGTAAGAAAAAGATTAAAAGTTTGGACGCGGTTGCTGCCAAGTGCGAAAATATTTCAAAAGGGATTCGCAGGGAAGGAAGGGCCTTTCCTTGTGTATGTGTGTGTGTGTGAGAATCGCGCGCGCAAAAAAAAAAACAGAATATCGTGGAACAGTCACAGCATTATTGAAATCGAAGATTAAAATTAAAGCTCCTGAAAATAAAAAAATCCAGGAACTCAAAATATTATAATATTTCCTAAAAGCAAGTCCTTAGTGCATAAATAAACAAGGGTTCATTTCAGAACATTTCTGTATTGTACATCCCTTTTGTGACTGATGTTTGGAAATATTCAAATATGCTCTGTTGCTCTATTAGTCAGACTAAAATACTAATAATTTATAGCAATAGTCTGATATGTCTGAGAATAAACAATATCTGGTGGAAAGGAAAAGCTTACAGCACCTGGTATTCCCAGGCGGTCTCCCATCCAAGTACTAACCAGGCCCGACCCTGCTTAGCTTCCGAGATCAGACGAGATCGGGCGTTCTCAGGGTGGTATGGCCGTAAGCGAGAGACGATGTTAAAACATGCCTATTTAAAGATATGACCCAATCGCTCTCTAGAAAAAAACTTGAAATTATATTTGTATTGAGAACATATTTTTGAATACTGTACCACCAATGTAGATTTAATCGAGCTGACAATTTGTATATTGTAATAAATATATTTTATAAAAACTATTAATTATATACATTTTGCATATGAAAATAGAGACGTTTAAACATCCTCACATTTAATTCAGACTATACATCTCCTATGGCATCACCTTATTAACCAGCATGTGGCTGATGTCAAATCCTTAAATAGGGACGTTTTAACCTCGTCTCTCGCTTACGGCCATACCACCCTGAGAACGCCCTACCTGGACACCGTGCGGCTGCTTCTTTCGGCGAATCACATCTCTCGCTTTCCAAAACTCAAAGCCAATCATCTTTTCCCTTTTCCAAAATCTCCATAATTCACAGCCAATCACCTTTCCTTCCTTCCAAAATTCAGCTCGACCAATCCGCGTCGAGTCTCTCTGTCGAATCACGTCCTTGCGTTTCCAAAATTCACGTTGCTTTTCCAAAATTCTAAACCAATCAGCTTCCTCCGTTTCCAAAATTCAAAGCCAATAAGCTTCCTCCGTTTCCAAAATATCTGCCTTGGTCCCGCCTCCAGTGCGGATGCAACTTATTCAAACTTTTAAACGGTTCGGAATATCAATATTCCTTCAACATAACACGGTAAGATGTACATTACAATAGTATTGATTTCAGAGATAAATATACTTAATTTAAGCGGTTTATGTCATATAACGTTATTGTAAAGTTGCCGATGCTGTATTAACATTAACGTTTCCTAAAGAGACGTGCCTCCAATAAGATTTACACTTACACATTAGCGGTGTATTTTAGTGTTTTCCAGCGTTTTCGCAGTGTATTCGTACAGTAATGACACATTTTCTGTATTTATTATCACACAGTGGTCGTGTTATTGGTCACACAGTTCAGCCCCGCGTATGATCAAAAGAATAACAAAAACAATGCATGTAAAATAAACGTGAACACAAACGTTTCCCTTGCATGTACAGTACAAACTGAGTGCAGGCTGCTAAAATACTGTACAGTATCGGCATTCCAACATGTAACACACACACACACACACACACACACGGCATAACAGTGTTATAACGGACATGTGGTGCATGCATATTTAACTGTATTAGATTATAATCTGATGCTTTAAAATCAATCACTGTGCACTCGACAAAACAATGAATAATCAACTGTAACTGTAACCTGACTACAGTAACACCGTAATGTTAGTAAACCAGTAGATTATATTCTCATACAGATTTAAATCACAATATGAATATGAGGTTTGTGTTATAACTTCAGTCATTTAGTGAATCTGTTGTGGCACAAATCCACCTTGAGTATGTTTAGACTCTAATACAGTTAATATGACTGAACTGGATCTAACTGTGTATTACAGATACACACCGCCATCCTCCTGTATTATACACTGATATAAACACTATCTATCTATCCATCCATATCCATTAAAGGTTTTAGTCTTCATTCATATAATCCATTAACTATGCTTTCTTACTCTCTCAGTTCCTCCTCAGCTCTTCTGCACTGTCCAGAGCTGATACAAGTGCCATGGCTAGAAGGACATTGTCACCCTCTCGCAGTCGTATATTCAGACAGTTTCTCCTCTGTCACTTTATCCATCTTCTGTGTCAGCAACTGCCAAACCACCAAACTGTTAGCCACTGTGTCAACAGCCATGACTGCTGATCCCCCAGGACCACCAGGGTGATGGCCACCAGCACCTGAGCAACAGCTGCTGGGTCTTTAGGTGAGAGTTTGTACAGCATAATGTGCATTGTTTTTTTGCTTGTGGTAGTATAGTTATTGATTTTTATTGTATGTGCTATATTTACTAGGCTGGGGATAAGCACTGTCCCACGAATGGACCGAGTGGACCATCTGGACAAGGACTGAAACTGGTTAAACACTCAGCAACCAGCAGGTCTGCACCATCATAGCTCTCTGTCAAAACTTAATGCCATATGACAAGCAGCGTGAGGCATCCCCTGCTCGGCATCATGTGCGGTTGAGCACTGGACTTTAGACATCCCAAAACAAAGGGTGAATTTACACCAGGTGTGGGGACCATGGCTCGTCGTGTCTTGTGTCTTAGGATCCACCGGATCACCTGGCCAGTAGACAGACTGTTGTTGCCTAGCAGAGGCCATCTTTGTCAGACTCTGTGACATTTACAGTACAAGAGCCCACAACACACATTTATTATGCATTGACAAAATGGACAATGATTAAACGGCTGATAAAAAAAATAGACTAATAATTTGTGAAAACTTGTGTTTTAATTGGTGGTGTGTAAATAGTGTCTAAGTTGCAGATTGGATCTCTATATGCATAGATACATGTTTTCCATTCTTTTTTATTGTTGTTTTATCACTGATTTTACCGAAAAGGCAGACATTTTTAAGTTTTCTTTGTATGTATTTTCTTCTAGCATTTATTTTTAGATATTTTTAGTTTTAAAGAACTGGAAGAAGGTGGAGAGATAATAAGTGAGTGCAATATATAACTGTATAATGGTACCATAATTTGATAATAAATTTGCATTATATTTTTAAAGAAGCTTTATGATTTATTTCTTTCACAAATATTTGTAGAAACAAGAGTCAGAGTGGCTTTTTTATAGACTATAGATGAAAAAAATGACAGAATATAATTCTCTTTAAAGTACATCACCAGATTAATATTTTATTTGTAATGAATTTGCCTTCATTCCAGCAGGTCACAGTCATATAGAGAATGTAAAGACACTGTTGCATTGCCTTTCATGTTTATTCTATTAATTTGATTATATTAGTCAAATTTACTTTTTGTGTGACACAGCATAAAGCATTAAACAACAGATTGTAATACTTTTACAATAACCTAACCTCATGTTATGATTAATTAGGCAGTATTTTTTATTTTTGTGACACTTGTCAGATTTTTGGGTTAAAAAAAAAAACGTCATTCACGGGAATCGAACCTGGGATCTTTGGATCCATAACCTCCCCCTGCCTAATGCATGAAAATGTTCATTTTTGATGCAAATCTTAAAATTACAATGACATTAGCAGTCCACAGCTAGAGGGAAACATCAAAGATGGTAATAACTTTCATTTCACCTCATTTTTTCTCAATTTTTCATTTTTTTCTTCCTTTTTTCTCCTTTTTCCCTTTTCCCCCTTCTTCCCCTTCTTTTCGCCCTCTTCCCCCCCTCAAACAGACTATTGTTCCCCAGCTTTGGCGCGATCTCGTCTGATCTCGGAAGCTAAGCAGGGTCGGGCCTGGTTAGTACTTGGATGGGAGACCGCCTGGGAATACCAGGTGCTGTAAGCTTTTTATTTTATTTTATTTATTTCACTTCATAATTTATTGCCCAATTTTTATTAATTTATATTCAATATAAATCATTTATGTAAAAAATATTTATCTTAATATCGTATTAAAGCATTAAGAATTTAAAAAGTTAATTAAAAATGAAACCCCAACACAGAACACCACACCAGCCTAGGGGTAACGTTAGAGATCTGACTTGGTGAGATGGTGTTAAAAAATAAACAGCCAATATGTTATGAAAGTTTAAAATATTTTAACAAAAAAATAAATAAATAAAGCAAATCTACTAACGCGACTTAAAACGCGAGCTTCTTTCTCATAACCTTGTGCTGTTGTTTTATTTCTCGCCAATAGGAGGTAGTATTTGTCCAATAGGTACAGTTGGGATATCTAAAAGGCATTTTTTTTCTTATTAGAATAATACTAAGATAAAAAGAACAAGAAGAAACTTGAGCTCAGTTTAAGGTTTTCACGTCTATGTAAACTTTTCAGTTTCCTCCTCCTGAAAAAGGGGTGGACTGCCTGTAATAAATTGCTCCTAAATTATTAGTAATAAATGATAACATTTGGTCAAAATAAAGAACTGTATATCAAAAGAAGTCTTAAGTGGTAGTTTGTATAGTTTTAAAATAAAATTTACCAAGACATAGATTAATCTATGTATTATAGTTGAAGACAAGAGAAACAATATTTTTAGATTATCGCTAATGTAATGAAATGACGCTACAGATGTCATCCTTACCGACAGGTGGCGCACTTGCACACTATTTGCCCTCTGTGCTGTTTCTCGGGTGACTTGGATATCTGTTGTGTGAGGCGTCGCTGCCATTTTGTAAGATCGACTGAATCCCGTAAACGTCTTGTGAAAACGTCTGTATGTAAGCGGATAATAGCGGGACGTTTTAGCTGGTTACTTTTCTTTTCAATAAATTGGAAGCAAAATGCTCTCCGCAGCCCAGTTACTCGACGAGTTAATGGGCCGAGACAGAAACTTGGCCCCTGATGAAAAGCGCTGTAATGTACGCTGGGACCACGAGACTGTGAGTAGTCAAGCAGCAGTTCATCAGCTAGCTTAGCGCGTGCCACAGCTAAACCTCTCTGTTCGCATTTGATATGATAAAGAATACAGAATATGTTACTGCAAATAGCTGTGTTATTATATTATGCGACAGGAAAGTGTTTTTTTTTTTTTTTTTTGCAAATGACTTGGAGGCGGTTTATATCTTTGTGTTCGCTGTCTCGAGCTGGCCTAAGCGCCTCACGCACAGATAACTATCCTTAGCAACACTGGCGCTGTAACGGCGTTAGCTAGCATTACTACCTCGGCGTGTAAATACTATCCCGCCCTTCCCGAGTTTCTAACGCTGGAAGTCTTGTGTAGCTGGTTAAAGTTGTTCGTTGTAAACTTTCGCTTTGACCACGGAAGCGAGCTGGGCTACCTCTGGATCATTTAGCGTTAACGTGTTTGCGGCGTCGCAACAAGAGCTTATTAACTTCTTTAGATTGAGAGGATCTGCCCGCGTGCACCGTCCTTAAATCCTCAATAGCGTGACTGCATAGCGCAGATTACAGCATACTTGCTAGGCCGCGGTTTCATAATCCTCATTTGACACACTGTCAGACAGGGGTGTGAAAATATGTCTAATATATCAAATCAAATAAGTGCAGACTTTCAACTGGTATTTGAGGCTATTTACATCCAAAGCTTGTTTAGGAATAACACCCCTGTATATGGATGGAATTCTCTCTTTCCTTGGGAGTGAGGATAATTGGAGAAATTACCAATATCATACATTAATTAATGCCTGGTTGTAGATCTACTGTGTTTAAGGGCTCTTACCAGAATTCACAACTTTTTTATTTATTTTTTTTAGCTATGGGTATGTACGTCTTTTAAAAGCAAACCATCTCACTGGTAACCTGTTATTTTTGCTTCTGTAGTCATGACTACAGATCATTCCTCATAAACACCTACCTACTTTGTAAACACAAGAGGAAAATTTGATTCAGTGATGTATCGTGATTCTTTTGTGTGGCGATTTCTGTTTTTGCCACAATGATTCCTAAATCGATATGTAAAAAAATATATTCTCAAAATTATTATATTCTAAACTATTCTGACAGCACCCACTCTCGCCCATTGCCTGTACCTCTTTATTCTGTATCTGGAGTTGCGGGGGACCAAAGAGACTTGGCCACACGAGGTGGGGTTTATCCTGGATGGGGTGCCAATCCCTCGCAGGGCTCACACACTCGTTCACACACTATGGGCAATTTGGGAATGGCAGTTAGCCTAATCTGCATTTCTTTGGACTGTGGGAGGACACCCACCAAGCACGGAGAGAATCCCGCCAAGTATGTGGAATCGAACCTGGCCAGAAATTGAAGCCGGGCCCTAAAGGTGCAGGACGACAGTGCTAACCACTAAGCCACCATGCTGCTTACAGCATAGTAATCTGTGCAAATTATTTGCTAAATTTGTTTAGAAATGTAACAAAATCTGAAAAAGGTAATCTAGAGTCAGGATATTTAAAAAAATCATGATACTTACAGAATTAAATTACAAATTTAATCCGCACCTAGGTATCGTGATATCGTATCAGTGGCCCCTGATGATTTCTCATCCCTACTACTTTGTGTCATGAATGTATTCCAAAAATGTATACAACATGGTAACCATCAGTTACTGCCCAGTGTGTGCAGTTTAGGCTCTGATGTGTACACACAGATTAAGTCCACTTGATTAAAACAAAAAACGACTAGCTATTTTTAGATCTAAAATGTTTTATTTTATTATTTAGAATCACTCCTGACTAGGCTTATGATGATCGACAATCATCCAATACAGAAATCAGCTGCATGAGGATAAACGAAAAGAATGCTTTGAGCAGTCCTGACTAGGCTTTCAGTGCACAAGCTGTTTTCATGTTATTTTGGAGTGAGGAAAATAAGCAGATTAAGAAACAATTGATGCTTGTGAGCCTAGGCCTATAGTGCTGCTTCCTTTAGTGTTAAAATAATTCTCTTTCCGAAATATACTTTCGGCTCCTCCTTTCAAGGGGCTGCTACAGCAGACCATCTTATCCGCACACAACTTGGCACAGGTTTTTACACCGGTTTTTAGACTTAAGGAAAAAAATGTATCCTAACTTTTAATTTCATTTAAAACAAAACATGGAAAAAGCATATGTCCTGGAAGGATTGGAATGGTACTATAATTGTGTTTTGTTTCTGGGAGCCTGTTTTTTATTTTCCTGTCTTTTTTTCTTCCTCTTTTGTTTATACACAGAGTGTATTTCTGCTTGCTCAAGTGCTCTGTCTTGCCCTCATTCAACTTGGCATATTGGGATGTACATGCCACAAAACGATTAAATCACAGTAGGCGGTAACATTCTGATTGGCTGTTTTTTGTCTAATCTGTAGTATATATTTAGTGAATAGTTAATGACCAGAACATTTCTGCTTCTTTGTCCTACTGATGAACAAGTTAAATTAAAATGATTCTGCATTTGTTTTTATGTGGTGACATGTAATTAGAGTCTGGTGGTTTTGCCAGAGTTGCAATTACGCTCTATTCATCTACACGTTTCAAGCTAAATCATTCTTTTGTTTTATTTTTGGTTTTAAACCTCATTTGTATGTCCTTTGCATCACAAGTTTCAGTGTTCATTTTGGGCTTCTTTTTTTTCTTTTTTACATTTCAGGTCTGTAAGTATTATCTGTGTGGGTTTTGCCCAGCCGAACTGTTCACCAACACGCGCTCTGATTTGGGTAAGGAAACATCACATGCAACATTTTAGAGTTGTGGTAAAATAGTGGTGTTTGTCCCGATCAGGTACCAAAAGCTGTTTTTATAACCAAACACCTTATTCTCCTAGGTCCTTGTGAAAAGATTCATGATGAAAACTTGCGAAAAATGTAAGTAAAATACCTGTGCACTTAACAGATGTGTTGTAACGACATTGCTTGAAAGCTTGAACTAACACATTAATGTATCTTTTAGGTATGAGAAGAGCTCCCGGTTCATGAAAGAAGGCTATGAGAGAGACTTCCTGAGGTACCTGCAGAGCTTGTTGGCTGAGGTAGAGCGCCGTATCCGGAGAGGTCATGCCAGACTGGCATTATCACAGGCCCAGCAGAACTCTGGAGTATGTGGACTCATAAATGCAGTCAGGAATTGCATGCTAGATGTTGAATAGGAAATCATGCCCATGTTATATATAGAATTGCATAATTATTTGTATTATTTTTGTGCTGTGTTGGTAATGTGTGACATAACACAGGTGACATATTGCACTTTGCATAAAAATGTTTCAAATGTATTACCTTTCCAATGGAGGAATATTTACATTTAAGAATAGTGTTCAATAGTTGAACTATGCATACTACTGCATACTCAATTGTGCCTGGGCTTCACAGGGCCCTACCCTGTCTGGGAAGAATGAGGAGAAAGCGCAGGTGCTCACAGAGAAGATCGAGGCACTGGTTGTCCAGGTATGATTCCTTCATGTTCAGCGTTTAAGCTCGAAGTGTCTTCCTTTTATTCTGTGTAGATGTTGCTTTACACTTTGTGATGTCAGCAATCTGGATGGGTGCAAGTGCATACATGTATTCCTAAATAATTATTTAACAATACTGTGGTAGTAAGGTGCCTCAGTGCAAATATTTAAATTGCATAATGCTTCATTTAAAAACTATCACGTTCACTCAAGCAGGCAGCAAGGCATACATTTTTTTTTATTTTTTAGATTAGGCATTTTTTTCCCCTTGTTAATAAAATGTTTATTAAAAAGCTTTTCAATTAAATGACTAATACTCAAGTAATTAAAAAAAATACAGTTATGTATACGTAATTAAAGAATAGGTATATTATCATAAAGTTAAAAAGGAAAAATCTTTCATTTGTTTAAGCCATGGCTTTAATACTGTGTTAATACCACCTTATGGTAGTTCAGTTAAACTGTCTGGCCAAAAAAAACAGACATTTCAAAAAGCTGAAATTATTGGACTGCATCTAAGAAGCAAACAACTACTGAGTTTTAAAGTTTAAACAGGATTTAGTTGTACAGGCTTTGTTACTTCATAACATACCTGGAAGAATAGTGATCAACCATCAAAAATCATGAATGGAGATCGCTTAAACATTTGGTGACATAATAGCGTTTCCATACATAGACAGTTTGATGAGAACTTATGGGATTGTGGTCGTAAGAAAAAAAACTTGTTGGTTATGCTAATAAAAAAAAAAAGAAGAATATGGAGCATAAAGATTGAGTTTTGGAGCAATCATGATATGATATGCAGTTGCTTCAGTTGGTCAGGTCTTGGCCCAGCAATGTTATAAGGTCCTGAATATGCAGAATGATCAGGGTATCACATAAGTGAAGTTTTTCTTTTCTGATGGCACAACCATATTCCAGGATTCAAATTGTGAAAGAGTGTTTCTGGGAGGAATAATTTTTACACATGACCTGGTCACCAACTGCGTCCTGTAATGAAAGCTAAATGTATCCATCCATTCATTCATTTATTTGTTAATGACCGTTTCATAATTATATTAAAAATAATTATAAATTTTAAAAGAAAGTGAGAATCCACGGTTGAATATTCAGTGCCTGGAAGGAATTCCATCACATCATGATGATCATCTTCGCAGCTGCCAGGCCTGCTAGTATAAAGTTAGTTTGAACGGGGTAGTATTCAGTTTTAACAGATCATTAAGGATCATGACTGGAATAGTTACTGTGACTGATACTGAAACCAAATCACATAGCATGGGTATGACGTTGGCCAAGAACTGTGCAACCAGTGGGCATTTCCACATCATTTGCAGAAACCTTCCAGGAGAATGGAAAAAAATAGGGCTATATTTCTTGAGAATTTTTTTTTTGGTCTGCTCTGCTTGTGCATCTTGGTGTGTGCTTTTCATCTGACCTGTTGCTTCTGCACTATCTGGCTCTTGTACAGCAGCATGCTGGCTGCTGTCCGCCTCCTCCTTTTTTATATCTTTCTCTTGCCGCTTCAGCTGCCACAGCAACACTGGTCAAAGCCTGGATATGATTGAAACCAAATAATTGAAAAGCTTATCATGCTGCTCGGTCTGTCCAGCTTTTCCAGATGTTCTAATTTTACATACGAATAATCCGTATGCGCTTCGTCTGCCAAGTGTCACGTGATCACAACTGAGCCAATGGTGGTTCTCTCTTGCATGCTGCGGGATTGTGTATTTGTCTCCCATGCTTAGTCTCACTCGTATAGACAACATCCGTGCGCACGTGGTCACAATCTTATAGTAAACAGTATGTGCGCGCACAGATGTTAACTATACGAGTGAGACTTAGCATGGGTGTGTGTAAAGCACTTTTTTGTGTGTGTCCAAGTGTACTGACTGTACTTTAGTAACTGCACTGTAACAACGGCCCCTGTGAAGAAAAGGGTGAAAAGGGCTGTAGCAGTGCAGGAGATCAGTCTGTTAAACGACAATGCAACGTCACATTTCCCACGAAATCCTCAAAAGTAGGCAAAAACAAGTGTCATTAGAGAGGTTCCTTGTTAAAGAAGTTTGCCAACAGAGCAGTGTTTCCGTTAGTGTTTGTGTGCATGTGAAAGTTGTCCGACATAGTAGCCCCCCTGCTTCTTCTCTCCTCTTTTACTTACGTCTTACTTACTTTACAGTATCTTTCACCCAGTATGAGACCATTGGTTTTTATTAAGGAATTTGAAAATGAGTTTAATAACTCATGACTAATAAAAAAAAAAAAAACTGTTCCCTGTTTTTAACAATATGGTTCCCTAGGGGTTGGCGATATACCGGTAGACATGATTAACCAGTCGAAATTTGTCAACCGATAGAGATTTTTGTCTATCGTCTTAATCACGATTGAGATCATGTGACGTTGCACGGTACGTAACCACGCAATACACATTCACTTCGACAATAGAAGAAGATGGTGCCGCAGCAGTGAGTTTGCTTACATGTGACTAAACCAACAACGAGGAGAAAGAAAAAAGAAAAAAAAGTAAAAGAAAAAAGGTGCATCGTTTGTGGTGTGGAATTGGTTTGGGTATAAGAAAAATGAAACGAACATGATTTGCAACGTATGCAAGTGCACTGTTTTAGCAAGCGGTGAAAACACGTCAAACCTTTTCTATCATCTGAAATCCAAGCATCTAAACGAATATGGCCAAAGTCAAAGAATGCGGCAACCCTCATCTCACTTATCTACATCATCACAGAGCGATTGCAAGCCCAAAAATCCTGTAACATTACAAACTTCATTAACGGTGTCTTTCGCAAATGCAATTCCCTTTGACAAGAAATCCCGGAGATGGTTAGACATAACGCATGCTATTACAACGCACATTCGCAAAGACATATGCAAAGGCACCTATTCACACAGTTGAAAAGGAGGGGTTTAAAGCTTTGGTGAAAACACTGGATGCGAGGTATTTAATGCCAAGCCGCAATTATTTTCGCCAAATGAAGATACCAAGTTTATACGTCTTGCCGTAGCAATGTGGAAGATGAGCTTTGTGATGTCCCTCACTGCGCAACGACTACAGATCTGTGGACGAGCCGCTCAACGCAGCCATATATAAGTCTGACCACACCCTGTGCAGCAGATGTTCACAAACAAGTGAATAATAAGGAACAGGAAAAAAGTTTGTTTTTAGCTTTTACAGAGCTGGTATACTGTCAGGCACTATGTTAGTACCTAATTAATTTATTTGCATACAAGGATTTTTTTTTTTATTTATTTATTATTTTTTTTTACTGGTGTTAAGGTTTTTATTACCTGGCACTGTGCCAATAGGCTATGTGTTTTATGTACACTTTAATTCAGTGATCATACCATCTTACTACTTTACAGTTAATGTTCCCGCCATAATAATTTATAAAAACTACTAATTATTAACACACATGAGTGATAAATATCCATAGTAAGATATTAATTTGTGGCGTTCTCAGATTGAAGAGCTTGGCTCAGAAGGCCGTGTAGAGGAAGCTCAGGGCATGATGAAGCTGGTGGAACAGCTGAAGGAGGAGAGGGAGCAGCTCAGCTCTACACCATCTGTGAGTTTTAAACCTCTAACTGCATTGCATTGGCATCTATGGCTCCTGTGTTCTGGCACAGAAGTTCATGGTTTGGTGCAACAGCATTTTTAGCCAAGAATTTTAAACAAACTTTGAACTCAATGCAGACTCAATTATTATTGTTATTATTTATTTATTTATTTTTAACTTGTAGACAATTGAGAGCTTTGCTGCTCAGGAGAAGCAGATGGAAGTGTGTGAGGTGTGTGGTGCTTTCCTCATTGTTGGAGATGCTCAGTCCAGAGTAGATGACCATCTAATGGGCAAACAGCATATGGGATATGCTAAAATCAAATCCACAGTGGAGGAACTCAAGGTGAGTCAACAGGTTTTTTTTTTTTTTCCCTCCTTCCTATTGGGGAGCGGTCTGGGGGGGTTGGTTTACAAATACCATAAATGTATTTGATGTGTCTTATTAAACTTGTCTCTTAAAGACAATTAAACTGTTTGATAGGACTGTTCAGTTGTTTATATTTTCAACATGACATTTGGTTAAACATAATGAAATGCAAGTAGTTGACTATTGCATGGGTTAAAACTAGGGCTGCCCGATTTGGGAAAAATGTCATATTGCGATTATTAAGGTCAAAATTGCTATTTACGATTGCGATACGATAAACAAGTGGTATGACTCAACTTGCTTGTTATCAAGGAAAATCCACCCACATTACTAATAATGCAGAAATTTAGATTTCTCAACTGAGATATGGTGTACAGTGCAATCTAGCAACTATGAACAATGTTTTCTAATTAAAACAAAATTGTACAAATTTAAATAACAGTAACATCTTTACATTATTGAATTAAATTACATTACATTAAATTAACTTAAAAAGTAAAAAGTACAGATAAATAAAACAAATACCCATTTAATTTTTTTTTTTTTTTTTTTTTTTTTTTTTTTTACATTTTGTCCCAAAACAGGGACATTTAAGGAGTATGTAACATATACTTTATTGGTATTCTTATTAAATCACTCACTGTTTTTAATCTAATGATGAGGAAGAGATTAAAGGAAAGAAAAGTGTCCTTTAAACATATTAATTTTAGAGTCATACACTCTCATACACTGTATTTCCATTTATTCTTAAATAAATCTGTTAATAGCTGTCCTCTCTAACATACAGGTAAGTACCTTTAAATATGAAAAGATTAAATTAATTTAACTTACCGATGGCCAAATTAAGTCTATGCCCGAAGCACTGTAACCTAGTCCAGTGATTAAGCGCCACCGCTTTGGCGATGTTCGTGCCGTTGTCTGTTGTGACTGCGACCAAACCATCCTTACAGAGGTCACATGCAGCCAGGGCCTCTCTTAAACTCGCGGCTACAGTATGTTCTCTCCGGTATGATCGTCAGGGAAATACCATGTTTGCAGGCAACGGCTTTTCAGTTCAAACTCATTGTGCGCGGTTAGGCTAATATATGTCTCGGTCGTCCTGCTTGACCAAAGGTCCGTAGGAGTTAAAAAGAATTTCACTGCAGTTATTTCAAGTTCAACGTCGCTACGTCACTTACTGAGACTTACAAACACATCTGTAATAATGTGGTGTTTTGTTTTGCTCACACTGGGTTGTGCTTTGTTTGGTCTTTTTACTACTCTTGGCTTTTACCGCCATGCGTTTATCATACTTTTCTGTGTTGCTTCAGGTGCTGATATGAATTTGTCGTGTTGCCACCTGATGTAGCGACTTTAGTTTTGCCAATTTTGCGCAGCATCTCTTTCTGCTTATTGTCCAATATCCTGAAACCAAAATATCGCCAAATAACTTGCATTTTTTCTGGGCACAAGTTTAGCGTCGGTCTCTTCTGTATCCATTTTCTTCTGTCTCCACACTGCGCTGCGGAAAGTCACGTGACTACCAGCACGCGCGCTACACGAGTCTGACTGTTTTTTTTTTTTTTGTTTTTTTTTGACATAAGAAATGGCCATGCAGCTCTTAGAATGAATGTCTTGTTACGTCCGCGAACGCATTTGTTTATTTCATATAATCGCAACATTTGCTGTAATGTAATCGCATAGGCTGACATCGCGATTGCGATATCATTAATCGTGCAGCACTAGTTAAAACCTAATAGATTCTAGTAGTAATTGTTACTTGAGAATTGGTGAGCTCCCCTAATTGTTTTTGCTGGTTGTGTGATGTGGTATGACATCTTGTGTTTGACATGCGATAGTGATTATAAAATAAATTTAAATATTTTTAAAATATTTATTCTAAATCCGCTTAATGTTGTTGGTCTTTCACCTGCTCCCAGCAAGGGGTCGCCACAGCAGGCCATACAATCCTCACACAGGCTTGGCATAGGTTTTACAACGAATGCCCTTCCTGGTGCCATCCTCCAATTTAATCCGGGCTTGGAACCAGCACTGCATCCAGTGGCTGGGGTTTGGGCATTGGCTAGAAATTGAACTCTGGCCTTCCACATGGCAGGCGAGAAAACCTCCCACTGAGCCATCGATGCCCTTCTCAATTTCCTTTGAAGTTGTCATTAGTATTTTTGCCAATATTGTGCAGTCCAATTAATTTTAAATTTTAAATACCTTAGCAAGTTAAATGAGCAGTCATGCAGCACATTTTATAACATTTATTGCTGGCTTTAATTGTCCTGACACTGGCTGATAAATAACTATTACAGAAATTAAGGCTTATGGTCATTTGTTTGCTCGCTATTTTAATCCAAAGTAAGCAATAGCATGAGCCGTTAAGTGTTTAGATTTGTTCTTAAAACACTAACAGTGTCTCTTGGGCAGTCCTGGAATTTGTATACTTAAACACTGAGCCAGTATTGTCCCAGGAATAACACTGTCGTATATTTTATGAACTTTTAAAGTTCTGGAAGGGTTAGGAAATGGGTCAGAGTGGTTAGAGTTATGAATTGATTCCTGTAAAAACCACCCCCGGCCCTACGTGGATTTTCCTCTATCCTAACCATCTGGTTCAACTTTTTTAAAGCTATAATTATTAGTTCATCAGTTACAGCAGGAGTGAAAAACGGCAAACTGCCGCTCAGAGACTCTCAATTACATTATTGCAATTTTTTTTTTATTTGTTTGTGACTATGTTCTGTGACTCTGCAGGAAAAACTGCGCCGGCGCTCTGAGGACCCAGAAAGAGATGACCGTGCAAAGAGGGATAGAGAGAGGGAAGACAGAGAGCGTGAAAGGGAGGAACGTGAGAAGAGACGCAAGGAGGAAGAGGAGTTGCGGGAGAAAGAGAGGGAGAAAGAGCGCGAGAGAGAGCGTGAGAGGGAACGCGAGCGGGAACGAGAGCGCGAGCGGGAACGAGAGCGCGAGCGTGAAAGGCGTAGCAAACGTAGCCACTCACGCAGCCGCCACTCGAGTCGGGCCTCTGATCGCCGCAGGAGCCGATCACGGGACAGAAGGAGGAGCAGAAGCAAGGACAGGGAGAGGGACAGGAAGCGCAGCAGGTACACATATTTAATAATTTAGGAACGCATATCTTTTTCACTCATCATATGCACAATCTTTGTTACAATAATACTGTGTCTTCTTGTTTAGGAGTCGCGACCGTGAGAGGAGGCGCAGCAGGGAGCGCTCAGACAGGAAGAGACGTTCACGCAGCAGGGAACGAAAACGGTCCCGCAGCCCTGAGCGCAAAAGCCACCGACATCGCAGCCGCAGTCGAGACCGGGACAGAGACAAAGAGAGAGAGAAGGATAAAACTGCCAGAGACAAAGGTGGGATGAAATTTGCAAGCTGCATTTAGACAGAACGGGTTTAGAGTTGGTGTTTTTAGACAGCTTTGGGAATATGTGGGAGATAAGGAATAAGTAACTGTCCTGAAACAGGTTACTATGACAAGCCTGCTGTAAGGGAATGTAATTGGTGATTGCGTCACCCGAAAAGGAGGTTTTTATAATTTTTTTAAATAATATCCTGCTCTAAGCCAACTTTTATTCTAAGTAACATGCTGTAATTATATATTTTTATTTTGATTATTTCAAGACAATATACAGATGTTCAGATTCACCATTAGTGAATTTGTCAAGAATAATGCAGATTGCTGTACTTTCTGCAGCCTCTTTTGAGTGTTTATGTGGATTTATTATACAATAGAGTTTGTTTGGATCCACAAATTTTATTGTTCAAGCGGCGATTCATGAGTGATCAAGTGTATAACAGCACTGGGACATTTCACTCTTCACTGTTTTGCTTGTTAGGGTTCACTACATAAAATTCTTATTTTAGCAAATGTTTAGATTAAAAGCATAATTGGACTTATTATGAGCAGTCAGTCTCTGTTGCATTGCAACAGGCAACCGTTTAACTGGCTGTAGTTTCTTTGGAAAATAATATGTTGACTGATCAAAAATAACCATCTTTAGATAGATTGTGTTGTGGTTTTATTTTTTATTTTTTATTTCTTATCAGTAGAAATATTGTATAAAACAAATATTACACTTGCAAGCTTGGTGGTCCTCCAAATACCAGCACAGCAGTGAATACCTGCTGACTTGTGCCTAAATTATAGCCATTGTATTCAGTACAACATTTCTTAACTTTGTTGCAATACTTTTTCAAATTTTAAAGTCCTAATGTTTTGCTCTTCTATGCACGTCTCAGAGCACAAGGACACAGAGGAGAAAAAAGGCAGTGGAAAGGGCTCAAGTGATGAACGGCCCAGCGAGTCCTCAAAGTCCGAGCCCATGGAGGTAGAGCCTCCTAAAACAGAACTGAACGGCACCACTGAAGACCTCCATTCTGAAGGTGACACTCAGTCCAATTAAAACTGATCTGATAGGACCTCAGATCAGCTCCAGGTAAGTGCACTTTCCCCGACCAGCTTAGCTCTTCCCCCCCCCTTCCTTCCCCCCCTTTTTCTTTCAGTTATGTCTGTGATTTTTCTTCCTGTTTTTTAATAGTGCATCGTAAGTATGCACTGAAGATGGAACTAGAGGCTGAAACAGAAGAAGGTAGAATGAATCATACCCAGAGGGAAAAGCCAGTGTAGTCCTGAAAAACATGCCTGGAGGTACCTTGTTTTGTATCGGTCATACATATAAGTTCTCTTCCAAATTTTACGTTTTTTTTTCTCCTCTACCTATACTACCTCACCTGTTAACTTGCACACAGTAAGAGTATACTGTGGTATTTCATTAATTCGTTCACTGAACATGCATACAAAAATGTGCCTATGAATTCAAGATAGATAAGCACGCAGAAGTCTTAGCTCTATCTCTAATGTTTTTGAGGTTTTCACAGAAGGAGCTTTTTTTTTTGTTTGTTTTTTTAATCCATTAAACCTGCCGTCAGTGTTGATTCTGTTCTTCATGGATGTGTGCTTCCTTGCCTTGCACTTTAATGCAGTCTGTTCTTAAAGTCGAGAGCCGATAGCATTGGGATGATGGAAGTGTAGGGTTAATGAATTATTGCAGCTGACTTCCATACCTCACACAGCGTTGGTGTTGTGAGCGACCCCATGAAAAGCCAAATTAAAAATCAAGGATACTGTCAAACTGTGCAGGTACTCACCCAAGGTACTCCTTTCTCTACCCACATCCATTTGAATGCTGTTACGTGTGACCGTGTTTCAGAGCTTGATGTTCTTGGTTTCTTTTTATAAATATATTTTTCATTAATAAATATGGTTAAGACTTTGTAAAATTATTTTAAAAATGCTAATCACACGTGAATGGAGGAGTAAAATGTTGGGATTTACAGATGAACCCGGTTGATATCCCAGAGTCGACGTTGTTAGAGCGTAATCACCCTCACCTGTTTTTCAGATTACTGATTTTATAATTTTATTTTTTTTTTTTACTTTGGTTTTCAGTTTTAATGTTAAATCTGTAGTAGTTCCATGATGGGTTTTAAAACAGCCGAAATTGATCAAAGTGACTGGGTCAGCAGGTTTTTCTCTTTTTCTCTTTTTTCCCCCACCCCTATCTCTTTTCTGTTTGGCAATTACCGTACAGTGCATCTGCTTCCCTATGTCTTGTTTTCAGCGCAGAAAGTGGTAATAGATTATAGACGAGGGGATATCAAGCGGGTTACTCTTCCAGGGGGAAAAAGAAAAATAAAAAGTCAATTTTTCTGGTTCCTGGGTTTTGTTTGTATGCTTTTTTTTTTCAAATCTTGTGTTCAAATGAAGTCAGTTTTTGTCATGGTCCAAATACAACAGAAGTTCGAAGTAACTAGTCAGGAAGATAATTAAGGAATCCAGAACTGTCAAAACTGTCTTCCTTCTACTGTTCACTGTTTAATTGAATAAAAGCTAACATCATGAACTAATGTTGGTTTTTGTAGCCAATGCTGTAATAATACAGAAGGTAAATCTAAGTGACCATGATCATGCAGAGTTTGTTTTATTTTTCCTAGTTTTGTGCTGCACATGAGGTTTCGATTTCAGCTACTAATTGACTTTCTGATTATTTGTGCATGTCAGGGGATGCTGGGGACACAGCTGAGTGAAGAAGACCTGAAGACCTCCAAACTTTTGCCATGCATACTTCGCTGCTTATAACAAGGTGAACCAGATGTAGTGGCCTAATTAGGATAAAATATAATAAAAAGTAAAAAAAAAAAAAAAATTCTGTTGCCCTTTTACGGCCATTTCACAGGACCTTATTTTTACTCCATTTGTTTTTGTTCATACTTTACTGTTATGAGCTTAAAAGCCTTTAATTATGCAAAGGGCCAATTTACTTTGTTAATAAACACTCAGTGAACCTGTAACATGTTTGCTTTGCACAGTTGGGTCTCACTTCACATTTTAGAAATTGAACAGCAGTTTTGGAGAGTAATGTACAGTGTTTAAACAGAGTCCATGACTGGACTTTCTGTCACTTAACTTTCTTCTCTGTAAGCTTATATCCCAAATGTTTGAACAATTTTAGTTTAGAAAAACTGGATTTCCATTTTGTTTTAATTTTAAAAAGCTGTATTTGTCTTCAATAAAAAAAAGTCAAACTGAATTCTCTCCGAGGATTTGAGTGTTGTGTTCTGTGATCTTTTTGGGCGAGAGTATTTTCATGTAAACTGTTCAGTCCCTAAAGAATGGTATGCTTGCATGTAATCAGCAATAAATTACTTTTTACTAAGAAAACTAGTTTTTTTGGGATGGGATTATTTGTAACATTGCTTTGCGTCTGTTTTATGGGTTTTTTTGTTTGTTTGTTTTTTGTCCTGCATAGGACTTTGCTCTCATCTAATTTGTAAAAAAAAAAAAAAACTTTTAAAAATGCAGTTAAGCTGATGCTGTGATTTTAAATAGCATTTAACAGAACAAATTGATAAGGAATTAAAACAAACAAATCTAAAAAATGTGGACAGGTTTATGGTATTCTAAGGCAGATGAAAATGACGTGGTGTGTCCAGTAGGTGGTGTACTTTCCATGCAGCTGGGCATCTAAAACTGCTCGTATGGGTAAGACGGCAACTATTGATCTTGGCATAGAAGTCACCTGAAATGACTATGGTTTTTAGTTATGATTAAATAAAGAATTCTATTTCTTTGCATTCGTTGCTCTGTCTCGCCCAGGTCAAAGGGATATCCTTTCCCACCCTTCCCTTTTCCGCAAAACAGACCAGATTCCACTGTTAGGAGACACCGTGTTCTAGTCACCGCGTATTCTTAAACCTCTGTTCCTTTATTAATATTTCACTTGGCCGGTAGCAGTGCATGACGTATCGGTTTATTCAGCCTCATGTATATGCGTATAATCATTTACACAGGAATGCACTCGCGCCGTAGAATCTTTGTGGGCGTGACGTCATAGTGGGCGCGCGCTATTGGAGCTCTTCACGCGACTTTTTCAAACACGTTCACGCGCTCGCTCACACAGACGCTCACTTCTCGACAGAGACATCGAACACTTCACTTCTCTCACTCTCGGAGTTCAGCTTTTCATTAACAGATATAACAAGTCTTATTTTCATTAATCTTATTTCTCTCTCGGAGAAAATATTTATTTGTGAACAGAAAAGTATGTATATATACTTTTTTAAATCAAGAATGTAGTGGGAATTCTCTTTAATTGCCAGTGGAAATGGAAAAAGCTGTCAAAGCGGACCTGCGCGGTCTGAACCTTCAAGCGAGTGGATCTTAATGCGCATTTATATATCGGCTTCATAGTTGTTACAAATAATCAAAGCATTACGTAGTTGATCGAGGATCCATTTGGGAGAAAAATGATTTCTGAGGAGCGAAGCAACCAGTTTAACAAGCAAGGGCTCGGGTTTCCCATTGGAATATTAATCCGATCCCCGAAAAAACGCCTTGCAACTTTGGGAAGGAAGCCCAGCAATGGCTCTGTACAGTAAGTCATGATTTAAATAATATAACTTGAATATAGATTGACATCAAAACGTGTTTACATCTTCATATTAATGCTGGACCAACAGAACGCATGGCAGTAAAAGCAGTTATAGATAACAGCACTAGAGTTTAAAACATCAATTAAATGACAATCTAAATTTACATTAATAAACGGAACACACGTGTCCTTTCTAGACAAGGGTGATATTGTGACGAAGCATTTTAAATGTTATTTAGATTAGCTTTTTTTTCCTTTTGCATTGTCATAATTTATCAGAGGTTATGGAGGCAAGAAAAACGTTCCAGAGACAACATTAAAAAGAACACAGGAAGCAGTCTCAAAAGGAAACCCATCCTCTACTGGGTGACACTTGATAGTGAGAAAAAGTATTACTCTGCTACAGTTGTACTTTCAAAAGAAGAATCACATTGCTGAGTGTGTTGACAGAATCTTTAGTCTAAACACTGCTGTTATTATTGTCATTTAAATAGAATTTTCAACATCCACAAATGTTCTGATTTGTGACTTTTTACTTTTTTATGACTGATTACTTTTAAGACTGAAGAAGGTTATATAAGGTTACTGTTTGTTTGGACTTAGACACCTTTTCCATATGCCCATAATGAAAACTAATGATTTTCATTTTTCCTTACACATTTATTTGTCCACCTTCACCTTATTCTTTGAATAAGAAAAATTAATGAAGGTTCTGTCCAGTTGCTGTGGTTTTTACATACTTCTACCAATGTTTTATGTTAAATCCCTTTTCCCAAGTTTGTTACTTACATTTTTTACAGGTAAACCTTTAATATGCTGGATTATTTTTTTCATTACTGGCATTAAAAAACAAATTGCTCTTTGAAGGATAGAAGATCTTCTCATGGTTGAAAGGAATCTGTCTTTGGAAGGCTTTTAAATAAATGCTTTAATTATTTTCCTTTTGGTGGAGTCTGTGGAGATGAGCATAGCCGTGGCAAGTCTTTAAATTTATCCTTCTGCCTCACTTGGGTTTTTAGATCCAACACGTCTGAAAGCACGACTCGATCAACTGAGAGCACTGGTGTCAGACAGCCAGCCAAAAGTAAGATCCGCCGCCACAACAACAAGCTAACCACAGTGTTTAACCGGAGTCCACTTCTCCGAGACAGCGAACCTAGACGTCTTGCAGGAAATCTGGAGTTGAATGATGACCCTACTGAGCTGTCCAGTCAACTGTCTGCCCCAGGGATCTTAAAAATATTTGGCAGTGACATCTGCCAAGGGGCTAATTACAAGAGTGTGCTGGCCACAAATCGCTCCAGTGCCAGGGAGCTGGTTAAAGAGGCTCTAGAGAGGTAAATCCTTCTATTCTTTTAACACAATTAGTGGCACAGTGGGTAGCTTCGCCATTGCACAGTTTCAAGGTCTATAATTTAACCTTGAGATTGGGTTATTGTTTGTGTGGAGTTTGGTATATTCTTCCCATGACCATGTTACTCTCCCAGGCATGTACCCTGCAATGGTTTAGTGTCTCATTTAAAATGTTTTGGCTTCTTGTGCCTAGGATATGCTCTGGGTCAAGTACATCCCTGTTTCCGGAAAAAAAGTGTTTACTTAAGCTGAATGAATGAATGTATGAAGGAATAAATAAATGAAATACGCAATAACTTTCAGTTAATTTACCTATTTATCTATACTATAGTTTTGTCAAAAGTGAGTTGATTTTATTCTTTCACAGATACTGCCTTGAAACGGAAGATCCAAATGCATATGTCCTCTGTGATGTAATTGGGCGTACCGGGATATCCCACCAGTGGGAGACTGAGTGCCTTCGGGTTATTGGTGACGATGAGAAACCACTCATACTACAGTCCCTTTGGAAACCCAAAGAGGGATTCTGCAGAAGGTTCGAGCTCCACAAAAAAACAAATGTGGAAGGTCAAAACCCCAAAAACAGAGATACAGTCACTGAAGGTAATCCACAAGAATGGACTGGTGTTAATCCAGAGATTCAGACGTATTTATTTCATCCCATTATTCATTTGGCAGATGCATTTATATAAAGCAAATTACAAATGAAGCAGAACAACATAACATCTGAGGGAATTAAGGTTAAAGTCGTCACAGGCGTTGTGGCAGTTTTATGACTTAAACCTAAAGCCTCATTTCTACTGCTGCAATGTTAGTTAATATTTCAGCCACTGATGCATCTTGCCATTTTGACTATAGATTATACTTTTAAATACCTGAATGGATATTTAGCCGGTCACAAAGAAAGGAAAATGGGCACCTTTAGTGTAGCATAATCCAGTTTTAGTTTTCTATAAATTCCTCTACTCTTTGTCACCCCTAATTGTTGAATAGGGAAATCACATAGTAAAAGCTGTTCTTTAATGGTGCATGCTTTGGTCTTCGTTAAAATAAGAATTTTGTGAAAGATATGTCACTGAGCTTAAAACGAAAGACTTCTGAAGATTGCATTGGCACGTGTTTACATTAACCAGTACAGTACAGATATTTTACAATAACAGTTAATTATCTATAGTTTATTATCAATCCAATATCTGTATAATGCCAGTGACAGGAAAAGTATCTGAGGAGGGGTCACTATGTATAATAAAATGAAGAATCCTGTCTTGTGTGAAATTAGCTTAGTCTGCAATTCTGAATAAGCTTAAAATTTGATATCAGTCCATTGTCATTAAATTGTGACTTTTTATAATTGTAAAAGTATCAAAAAAAGATTGACAATATATCAGTAGGAGTTATGTGACTATTATCATGACACACTGACCCAGTTGCTCAGAATATTTTAGTATTTAATAGGTGCCTTTTTCCATATATTCTCATTGACTTCCTTAGAATATAGATAAAAATAGCTTTTAGTGTTTGAGTTTTATTTTGCTGTGCTTACCTGTGCATGGTCCTATTTTCACAAGAGTACAGATGGCCACGATATCTTTTTTCTTTAAAGTATTTTATTGGGATAGAACCATATTTTTTACCCTGGGCTTTCCGGCTGTGCCTAAGCACCAAGAACATGTGTAGTGACTGGTTGTTTTCCTTTCCATCTAAGCTTGTTTCCTGCGCTCTGGAGAGTGTTTGACCATGTTGTCTTTGGAACAGAACTTAGGGTTTTCTCTAGGCTCCCTGGTGGAGCAGAGACCAGAGAGACCTGTCACCGCTGGCTCTGTGCACAACAATGCGGACAGACGCCCACTTCCATAGCTGATAACGCCCTCGGTGTGAAAGCATGGCCTCTGAACATTCCATGGTGCTTAATGTCTCCGGGGTTAAGCTGAATGGTGTTTGTGTTTGGTCACACACAGATTGTTTCGGGTGGAAGTGAACCGTTTTTTTATGGATTTCCTGCACTTCTCTCACTCACGCTGGCGAAATTGTTGTTGGGAATTACTAAAACGCATACAATATGTTAAAGCTATAATGTTGCTTCAGCTTGATTTCCTCAAATTATCTTTGCCAATATGATATGCTTGTTATAACCAGGATTTCCTCGAAGATAACAATGATAGATCCAACGCATTTAAAAAAAGATAAAAATATACTTTTTTTTATCTATCCATTTTTTTGTGAGGTGCTTGGAGTCTTCCTCAGGGAGCTCAGGATAAAAGGCTGAGTACATGCTGGATGGGGTGTGATCCTAGAGCAGGGCACAAGCGCACACACTTATATCATATGGCTAATTTGTGAAGGCCTACCAAACATGTCTTTAGTACCTGGAGGAAACCCACCAAGCACATGGGAAACATTCAAACTCAGTTCACACAGTGTAGGGGCGAGATTCAAATCCCCTATCCGGAAGGCTTGAGGCGAAAGAGCTAACCAGTAAGCCAGCGTGGCTTATATCTGAACATATTCTACAAGTTTCAGCCCTCATATTTGTCCAAAATATTCCCATAAGCTGTTTTATTATTAGTGTTTTTCTTTACAAAGGAGAGGCAGTACTAATCCTTTCTCCCCTTTTTGTCATGTTTATCTCCAGGCCTCAATGCCCAAATGCGAAAGCAACAGAAAGTACATTCGAGGGTCACGTCACTTTTTGTGGATGGGAGCAGTGGAAATATGGACGGTGTTGGTATCTGGAGGAGCCTGAGTGATATGGACCTTTCTGCCATGGGTAAGGAGGCCTCCAGGGCGAATAAAGTAGGCACTCTACTGGAGAATGCAGAGGCTGAAGCAGACTTGGAGGGACACCTTATCACAGAGAAGGAAGAGACGGAGAGTAGTGATGACAACACTACACAATATTCCATCCACCCACCATTTGATTTTCCCTATTTTCTTCTCCTTCAAGGCTACAGCCACAGACAAGTAAGCTTCTTTTATGCTTTATTTCTTTTTAAAAATCATATTTGACTCAATGTTAAGCAGTGTGAGACAGTTTGATGGATACTATTCAGAGGTAACCATTTGTTCTGTCAGGTTGTGATTTTGCTATAGCAGTGAGTAATCCCACAAAGCTTGGTGAAGGTGTTTTTATCACCACGAATGCATGAACCATTAAAAAGTTTTAAACTATGGTATCAAACATCTCTACATTCTTTTAGACTGAATAGAAATATCCATCCTGAAGAATTAAATCTTAACTTTTACAATTAAAATGTGATCATTAAATATAATCATATTTTAAAATTAAATTTCACTTTTTTCAAATTATATGTATTTCTTTTGGAGGTATGCATTATACCTTACACATAATCCTGCTTGAATACCTGCAAACCAGAACAAGTGCCATTATTGTTTGCTTTATCTCTATCTAGATAGAGTGATGCAATAGCGCTTTATTATTTTAGTCTGTTAAATTGTCTCACGTCATGATCTGTTCACTCTGTTTAAACATATCACCTTCCTAAATTGCCTTCATGCAAATGCCACACTTTTTACTAGTGTATTTGTCATCTTGTAGATTGCCAGGTAACCGAGCCAAGTCTGTAATGTAACCAGATGCACTGCATAGCAACCATAATACCCGATGGCCAGATATTTATTTCTGTACAATCGTCCTAGAAAGTGGTGAAAAAGAAAGAAGCTCTTGCATTTGCCTTTGGGCTTATTAATAATAAGTTAATATCTAAAGGCAACATTATATGACCTTATACGACCGTACTGGAAGTGGGAGTGTCGAATATGAAGAGGCAAACAGGCATGTGTAAGGATATTGTTGTGGCAGTTGTGATATTAAGGTTTCACCTATCACGCAGGGGTGGGAAGTTCAGCTTAAGACACTGCATTTGAGCCAAGCTGACATCTGGCAGAACTCTTGACGGGAATGTTCTCTATGTGTTGGATCTTGTGCCAAGATCTGACAGATTACAGGTTTCCCAAAGAGTGAATAATAAAGCACCTGCACAAACACATTTTTTTCCCATCGCAAGCCAATATACACTGCTCCATTACTTCCTCTTTGTTGCTTAAACAGAAAAAGGAAAAGAAAAAAAAACAGCATTGCTTCATAATATGATCTTGTGCTTATATTCTCTTCTGCGATGAATTTGTTTTCTGAACTTTCCAGAGTGTAGCCAAGCCCACTTCTAGGCGAAGGAAATTGTCACTGCCCTGTTTGTTCTTCATTGTGAAGGCTGCTGAGTGTGCAAAGCCCTGTGTGGGCGTGCTAGTGTGCTTGCGTGGGTTGATATGGGTCCGTGTTGCACTGGGAAACACGGCCCGGCCTGAGTTATTTTTTAACGCAGCAGTTATTGGTGATGTATTCATGCCCACCACAGTGTGTGTGTTTGACCTTGCTGAATTGATTATGTTATGATTATATCCGTGTGTGTGTGTTGTCTAAGGGCTGCTCATACTGTAAACAAGAGTTAACATTCCTGAAGGATGAGGCCACACTCCTACCTGTAATTTTGTTGCAGGAAGTATTCTGCTTTGTGTGTTTAAACCAAGGTTGGCTGAGGCCAAACAAATCCTTAAGTAGTTTGAACTCTAAGCTACATGATAAGAGTACTGAGTCAGTTTTGGGTTTTTATTTCATATTTCACATTTTACGTTTTCAATGAATATGAATAAATTAATATAATAAAATAATAGTTGACAAGATCATCTAATATCAGTTAAAGCTAAAGTCTGGTCTCATTGGTGCCAAGATCTGTAAACTGTATAAAACAAATCACACGGACATCCAATTAGTCAGGTTGAGGAAGCGTTGCTAGCTGTTTGTGAACTTGCCTATGAATTCATTGTGTGTTCTTTTATAATGACATCCATTTGTAAGAAATATTAAAAGTCCACTAGCAATGGATATATAATAGCATCATGTACACTGCTTAACTGGTTGTAATGATAAATCATAAAAAAATCTGAAGATGTTTAAACATCAGGATCTAATTTAATAAAGTCATTTTGTATAAAACTGTAAAAGTTGTGCATCTGGTTCTTTCTAGGACTTTGTGATCTACCTGATGAGTGGGAACAGTTGTGTATTTGGCTGCTGTGCTGGACACGGTGAAGATGGCGAGCGGTTAAAGGTGGATGTGGTGCTCTATGCACCTGATGTGCTCCCCCAACACTGCTGGGTTCAGCACATGGATTTTCCTAGAACTCAAGCTGAGGGTAGCAGGAGAACTGCAACCCTACTCAAACCTTTCCATGGAGCCTCCATAACCCACAACGGTGTGCAGTTAAAGGATGAAGCCGAATTATTTCCTGGGGATCTAATAGGCTTGGGCCAGCATTACCTCTTCATGTATAAAGATCCCACAGCACCTGATGTCCAGCGCATACCTACCTGGATGGCTGGTCTTTCTCCCCCAGCTTTAGCCTCACCCTGTAATCCCCGTGGTTCCTCTGTAACAAGGCACAGGACCAGAAGGAGGGTCCCAGCCTGCTGGAGGGATCCTGACCAGAGAGTGCTATCCCTTACCTATGAACTGCACCAAGAGAACCAGGTGCTGGAGAAGATCATCACCATGGTGGACCCCAGAGGACCCGAGCCCAAACTAATTCCAGCCTTCCTGCTGTGTTTATGCATTCAGCATTCTGCTGCTAGCTGGGAGATGACAAACTTCCGCAAACTGCTGCTCCAAATCGCAAACCAGATCCAGCTTGCCATGTTGGTGGGTATGAATTTAGAAAGGATAAGAAAAAATACAGATCTTCCAATATCTTGTAGATAGCGTTGGTTTGCTTTGTGTTATCAGCCTTTAGATCATGACACAGCATGAACCATGCTCATTTGTTTATAAGTTGAACAAAGTATTTAGCATACAAAAAACCTGTAAATTAAGTTTTGCTTTCTTTTTCTTTCACAGGAAAGTACAAAAGAGCTTGCAGTGCTTCAGCCAGACAAGTAAGAGCTTTTTTAAATATATAATTTCTTTCTATTTAATCACTGCTAGAGCCACTTTCTAATATATTTTTAAGTCATGTAAGTTATAAAAATTTTTTATATTCAGCTTGGTCGTTATGTCTTATATTCTAATTAAAGTGCCGAAACAAAATGTCTAGATGTCTTAAAATGATAGTTTTAATATTACTCTAAGCAAAGGGTCTATTCATCTTCCCTGTCTTTACTGCATTTAAACCCAATATACAGCTCACTCGTCTCATACACTGCCTGACCATTCTAAAACTTTGCTCAACCATCTCTAGCTTTGATTACAGCAACGTGGTGGCCAGTTCATGTATGAAAAAGATTCTTCATGCTCCCAGAACTACTCTTTGAACATCTAAACTTTATGTTCCCAGGCAAATTCAAACCCTTTTTCCTAATTAGTCTTAGTATCACGGGTTTTTCTTATGGCCACACAGCTGTTTATTCTCAATCATGTGAGTTCTCCTCAAGTTGTGTGTGGAAATAATTTTACTTCCACTATTAAACATGGCTAAACCCCGAGCCTTTACGTGATCTCATTTGTGATTTTCCTGACCACATTTCTTCCATTGAGCTGACGGTTCAGCATCATCCTTACAGCGTATAATAATATGATTAGGGGTTCTTAATTTAATTTCAGTAGTCACCTTAGTTTTTTCTTTGCTTGATGCAGGCCAATAATTTCACCCTCCTATAAAGACTTATTTTAAACAGGCAGTGAATATATGTATAAACTATTAAGACAGCATTTTGCAACTTGCTTATTGAGATTTTTCCAGTATAGACTAATGTATATTGATGTCACGAGTGTGTTTAAAATAGTGTCCCCCCTCCCTTTTTTTTCTTTGCTGTAGTGGAGCCGGAGATGGGCAGCCAGAGTCGGAATCTATTTGTCTGCTGAGCATGGCTGAGCTGATCCCAGGCCTGCAGCCTCTCGTGCTATGGATGGCCAACTCCATTGAACTGTTACATTTCATTCAGCATGACGTGCCCCTGCTCCTGCCATGGACACAGCAAGATGAAGAGCAGGACAAAGGTACTTTATCTAAACTTAACTTTGCTGCTACAAATTGATTATTGGCTTGTCTGTGAAACTTAAAATAATAAGGCTTGATTAATTAACGGTATCCAAAGTTTAACTTTTTTTTATCTTCAGGATCAAAATATACAACACTATACTGCTGAAGTATGTCTTAGAAGTGTTTATTGTTTATTTTCTATAGCAATATTTAAGGTTTCTTAATACCATATATTGCTGTATATAGTTGATATGTTGTTTTTTGCCAGTTTTGCAGCATTGTATAAATATGAAGAATATGTATAATGACAGCTGGTTAACTGCCTGGTTAAACAAACATAGGAATAAAAAAATGGTACTGAAATGCCATGATCAAATCAAAGATATTTTTGCTAAAAGTGTTGTTATACATTTGTTATATTATCATCATATTCCTGCACTAATGTTCTTAAGTTGCTTAAGAACATTTTTTTCATTTTTTAAATTCTTTTGTAATCTGAATGTGAAGGGATTTACTGTATCATACTAATGACATGCCTGTTGTTTTTCAGAATTGTTAAATTCTCAGATCCTGTCGACACGTAATGCCAGTGAGGAGGCCATGACTGTCCTAGAGGAAGTCATCATGTTCACTTTCCAGCAGACTGTCTATTACCTTACAAGAGTAAGCAAATACTCATAACACACACAAACACTTGCACATACCTACTCATACAGACCTTTCCATTTGCCATTTTACCATAAGTCCCATATAGCCAGATTAGATAACAAGGCACTGTGGATTAGTGTGTGTGGTACTATTTTTCAATTTGTTTCTTTGGAATGGAAAACAAATAGATGGTCTGTTGAATTCTCTCAAGGTTGGAATTCATTGTGCATTCATTGGAATTCATTGCGCAAAACATTTCTTTAACACTACTTTCGCTTTAGATTTCTTCATGTTAAAAATGTTAGGTATGTTTTAGATAAAAATTATATAATCATATGCTCAGGTTTCCTTTGGCGATATTGATTTGATAATTTTTGAGAGTTAAACAGTCTTAAACACTATATAGTATTTGTTTTTGCACATGTGGTTAAACAACAAGCGCCATAAACACCAGATTTCTGACGTTCACTGCTCATAACCACACCTGAGAAACACTTGCTTAACTGGACAGTGGAAACTGGATACTATGCTGGTTCTGCCTACGCAGCCACAAAAATAAATAACTTGGACAGCTGCTTCCTTTGAAGTTTTTGGTTCGCTGCCAGAAAGGTGTGCACCCCACTGCCCGTTCTGTCCTGATGAGTGGTGAGACATGTAACATGGTGAGAGTGAACAGGAAGGACAGAGTGGCTCATCAGTCACCTGCTTTTATAGGGGAATGGGGAAGCAGCTGTGGTTTATGAACATAAACCCTAACAGTGCCTCAAGCTCAGTTGATGTTTCCTACTCAGGAAAAAGAACTGCCGTTATTACCAAACTGCCAGCACAGAGAACTGGAGACGATTACAAACCAGAGTGATTTAAAATATAACTGAGTGCTTTGGAGTTAATGGTCATCTCACTGGGACAATATTTAACAGATATAGCTCAGAGGAAAACAGCTTCTGCTTTCATATTGTGTTGATGTGTGGTGACTCAAGTAAACCTGGGGTGAGGCTAGAATTTATAAACCAGTTGCCAGGTTGTTGTAATGCCAACATTTTTTTGTCAGTCTGGTTATAACGCCAGTAACGCGGGTTGTACAAATATGTATAGAAAGATCACATGCTTCTTTTTTTGTACTAAAATGTTAATAGTGTGTCAATCCTGGCTATGTCCTGGATAAGCCTTAATGTGACGTCGTTGTGATTTCATGTTGATGTTGAGATACAGTATATATATATATATATATATATATATATTATCAACAGTGCTTTATAAAGTGTTTCTTTAAAGTGATTTACCCTCTCCAACTTGGCTTGTAGCAGGTCAGGAGTGGGTACTTTTAAAAGCAAATCAGTGACAATTCAAATCAGATAAGGTAGAAAGGTCTCAGGGACACATTTTTACTCCTACATCTTGCTGCAGGCAAGCAAGCCAAGCCACAATGTGCTATACTCCTGTGTTTAAGCACAAAACTTCCCTCCATGTTTCCTGTACACTCTAAGATTTTCCTCCCACAGGAACCATATTAATTCTGCATCGCTTTAATCACTTTTGCATTAAAAAGCTTAATCTGTTTGCCATTGTAGCCTGTATTTGCTATCATAACTGCTGTCTGTTATCTGCAAATGTAGTCACTGGGTCAGTGGGGTATATACATGAGACTGGGAGTAGCTTCTTATCTTGTCAACGCTCAAGACCTTTAGTGTGATTGTAACAATGGACTGTCGTGGCTGAGACATTTCCCAGAGCCACCCCAATCTGTACGCTGAAAGGAAGCTTGCTTGTGCCGTGTTTCCTGTGAACTCAGATAGAACATACAATGCCTGGAGTAGATTCTGCATCTCACTATACTCCTAAGAATACTGATATAGAACTATCTGGTATCTTTTTTTAATACACTGTTTGTATTTTTGACGGTTACATTTATAATGTAGGACTTACTTTTCTGAACAGCAAATTACATGTTTATACTCTATTGAAGCACACAGTCTAATATATCAAAATTTCCATAGACACACACATTTCCGTGGCAGAGACTTCACATTATGATGTCATGAAATACTTATTTAGCACTTTCGGGAGGAAACTCTTTTGTTCCCTTTTTCTCTTAGTCAAAAAAAAAAAATAAGGCTGTACCTTTACATTCCTAATTGTGTGTTTATCACTATATTATATACCAAATGTTAAATACAATGTAAAACGTATCCTTGATTATCTCCATATATATTTTTGCAGAGATTGTATTCAGTGCTGCCAGGATTGCTAGACAGTAATCCTTTTTCTGAGAACGGACAGCTGCGTATACCTGCGGGTGTCAGCAACATCCTGGATGTCCTAAAGGAGGCATTACAGCTGCTCAACACCTTCAATGTGCACTCAGACATATCTTCACAGCTCCTGGCCTATCTCTTCTTCTTTACCAATGCCTCACTCTTCAACATCCTTATGGAGAGAGGTGAGTGCTGTCCAATGCACAACATTCTGTATGTAGACACATGTTGCATTAAGCATCCTTATTTCAGCTGCGAAAGAGTGACGAGTGTCTGCACCAATACTAATTATTCAAGTGAAAAATTATTATCTGTGAATTTCGTTCTTTTTAAAGGTTCGGGAGGTGGGTTCTATCAGTGGTCCAGAGGAGTACAGATCCGAGCCAACCTAGATTTGGTGATAGACTGGACCCAGAGTGTTGGTTTGGGAGATCTGGCTGCGGAGTTCTTCCAGAAACTCTCCTCAGCCGTCAACCTACTGGCCACCCCAAAGGAGAATTTGCTACAGGTCAGACTTTATGTACTTAGAATAGATTTTTTTTTTCACCTAAATAACTGTACCTGCTCTTGAATAACTAATCCATGGATTTTAAACCTATTTGGGGGAAATTTTCAGTAAAACTCACTTAGCATCTTGTAGCTAGACTACGCTAAAGCCCTTGAGGTGTCTTGTAATTACAAAGATATTGTATTGAGCCCCATATTTCACTGATCATGTAGGAACAACAACAAAGTGACTCAATTGAGGTGCCAGGTCCAATATATTATGACATAACCGCATGGTTTCTTCTGATAACAAAGTTCATGCATATTTATTTCCTTATGACTGGAGTACACTTTGTACCCTTCTTATATGACACAGAGAGTGCCAAAGCTAAGACGCGAGTGTATTAATACTGACGTCATCCGAATGATACTCCAAAAGGCATGCTGCGGCACGCAGTAAGTGTAGTTATTACATAAAGACTTGGACCACGTTGTGTTTTGAGTGATGTAATTAAATATTGCTCATGCAACTAATTCATTATTTACTCTGTTGGGAAAACAGATGGCACAGAACACTGAGGGCGAACAACCACCCTCTGATCTCAAACATGTAAATAAAATATAGTGAGGCTGACTTGTGATATTAACTTATAATGCTGTGTAAGTGTGTTACTTAAAGGAGCTTTCCTGTGCGGTTTCACATGACGGATCACAACTGCAGGAAGTGATCATGTTAATAGGACCACACAAAAAGTTACAAGGTGACACCAGGACACATCCGTGCTGTAACAGATTTACAGGGGTTGTCAAATTGCTTTATTTTCTTTGAGGAAGTGAGGTCGGAGAGGTGCCAGGGAGGGGCTGTAAATGAGCTCATACTATGATTGACCTTGACTCTTGTCTACCATTTGTGAAACATAAATGACTAATCGTCCCCTGATACTTATGGTACAGTGTCTAAAAAAAGCATTTGGACAGTTACCCAATTTTTGGTAAATGTAAACCACCACAATGGATCTGAAATAAAGTCATTAACCCGTGAACCTATATATCATACTGTTCCTCGTTGTTCATATGCTTAAAAGTAATGGGACAACTGACTGCTAAGCTGTTTGATGGTGTCTTCTGTTTCTTACAAATCAAGGAGTACTGGAGTTGATTCCAAGTGTTGCATCAGTAGTTCTTTGGTTCCAATGAACAAGCATCAAATGCAAGTGAAGGAGGCCATCATTTGGTTGATATATAAAAAAAAAAAAAAACAGATCAGACGGCATGGAGCAGAAACATTGAGCTACTAAATCAACAATTTTGTGCATTCTTAGAAAGAATGAATGCACTAAGAAACAAGGCAACTAAAGAAAATACTCATAGAATCACAAAATGGTGTTGCTGTCCAAATACTTATTTATACAATACGGTGGTGTAATGGTTAGCACTGTCATCTTTCACCTCCAGGATCCGGGTTTGAGTCCTGGCCAGGCTTGATTCCCGTCTCTGGCTCTCTGTGTGCAGGGAGTTTGCATGTTGTCCCTGTGCTTGGTGGGTTTCCTCCAGGTACTCCGGTTTCTTCCCACAGTCCAAAGACATGCAGATTAGGATAAGTGGCGTTCCCAAATTGCCTGTAGTGTGTGAATAAGTGTGTGTGTGCGTGTCCTGCGATGGATTGGTCCTGGGATAGGCTCCAGAACCCCCCCAAACACCCCAACCCCCCTGGCCATGAATACAGGATAAAGTGGTGTAGACAATGAGTGAGTGAGAGTACCAGTAAGATCTCAACTTTTTATTCACATGTAGCCCTAATCTGTTTTAACCTGCGGTACAGTTGAGTTTTCTGTACAATGCCCTAATCCTTAACCTGAACTCAATTTTTAGGAGATAATTCCTCTCAAAGAATGAGTATGGTCATTTTTGGGATAAAGTGATATGCATATGTATGTATTTGCAAATGCTACGCCATTAAACCTGTTTGTTTTTAAATATGGTTGATCTGTGCCATCTTACATGTCACTGAACATAACCCGGTACAGTATTGCATATCAGCAGAAACTGTCTTGCTGAGCTCCGGGAAAAAAAAAACAGTTGAGTGGACCAGTTGCTAGGAGGCTGGCTTTAACTGTTCCACCCATGAAGCTTGGGCATTTTGTGGTTGTCTGTAATTCAGCAATGTGCTCAACCACATATGCGTCACCCTTTTCACATCTGTTATTTCCAAAGCTGCCTTACACATCAGTGGCATTAGCAATGAGACGCTGGTGCTACATTTGGCATTAGCAATGATTTGCTGAGATTACCCAAAGATTCTGTGTGTTGTTCTGTTGTTTAGGCTCCATATAATAGAAAGTGCAACATTCTCTACACAAATCCCAACCCTAAACCACAGCTTATAAAGAGGAGCCACGTAGCTGCTTTCAACTCAGACAAAAGAACACACCAACCTATATTCATTAGTTTATAATTGTGGTCAGGTATAAGTACAGTATGTATCATATTCATTCCTCTGAAGAAGTGGATACTCGTATAGACCAACCTACAATTTGTCAATTAGAGCATGTGATTAAAGCTCCTGCACAACAGCCTCCACTCTATGTGCTGACTGGTGTAAGTGAAAGGGAGCTTTTCTCAAGAGATCTGATGATAGGTTGGCATGTTAAGGCAACTGTTCCTGTGAAGTGCCCCAGTCATCACCTTGTCTGTTTATATTCAGCACAGACCTCCGAACACTCCCTAAAACATAAGTGTCCTCAGTTTAGGTTGTGTCTTTGTGTTAGTGAGTTCATTGTAAGCGAAGAAAAGTGTCAGGGTTGATTATGGGTAGGTAACAGAAGATGTTTACACTGCATGTATAAATAGAAAGATTTATTGTAGCAGAAGGAGAGGATGGTGCTTTTTGACTGTACTTCATGCTCTTTGACAATAAAATAACAAAAGATACCAAAAAGCACACAAGGGTATGTTTATATATATATATATATATATATATATATATATATATATATATATAAATTATTTTTGTAATACTGTCTTTAATTAATTATTATTTTTGTCTGTATGTAGACCTCCTGGCTGTCCCTTAGAGCCGAATTCCCTCACCTCCATCCAGCGCAACTTCACCATATGCTGAGAGAATACAACTCCAGCAAGGCTTGTCCTTCTAGCTGGACTCCCTCCCCAGACGAAGCTGAATCTGCTGTCCAAACCTGTAAGTCCAACACACGCACACACACACACACACACACACACACACACACACACAAAAAAAAAAAACCTGTGCCAATGTGTTCTAGAGGGCTGAGTTAAGAGGAGGAATGGTGTATCCAGGTGCCAACAAACAGGATCCTCTTTCTTTTATGCTTTTCTCTCTCTCACCCTTTTTGTCGTTTGAAAGTTGTTCCCTGTGGCTGACTGACAAGTTAACTGCCAAGTCTGTTGTTGTCCTGTAGGGGTGGCACGCTTAGTCTAATGTACCACCCTCACCTCTCACAACTAGTATCTTTGGATCATGTTAGGGAACTCACATCATCATCCCCCCTTGGCAGACCTTGGCTTATAGAGAATAGCTTATTTATCACTGTACATATAGCTTGTTTTATATATTGTGTCTATAGTAGTATAATAAATAGTATCTTGTTATCTAGCTGAAATTCTGGAGAGCTTTGACAATCATCCTCCACTTATCCTACCGAACAATACCTTTCACTTGGAGCTTGGGAAGTCCATCACAGAGCCTGCTTTCTTGTCCCACCTTGAGAGCCTGCAGGAGTTCATCCAAACCCTCCCTATCAACAAGACACAAAATGAATTCCGACCACTGCAGGTACATCTCATACTCACTGCTTTAGCTTTCTATAAACTTTAGTCCAGGGTAAGGCATGATTCTGGTTGTGCTTGCTCATCCTAATTAACATGCTTTTCATATCTGTTTATTTTTATAAGGACAACAGCACCAACCTTTTGGAAGATGCACAAGTAGTATCTTCCACATCCAGCTTAGAACTGGAGTGCTCTGGATACATGAAAGCCACCAGTCCAACCGTTCGATGTGGTTATTTGAAGGAGCAACAACAATGCTTATCTGCCTCACCTCCTCAGCTCAGGGGCTTCCACAGTGCTCTAGGTTCATGTGAAGCGCTCTTATCTCAGAAGCTAAAGAGCCTGGAGCTCCAGAACAGCCTGCCTGGAGAAACGGACCTCTGCTCACACAAGAGCCTGGCCTTGGACCCGTCTTGCCTACTCACCCCACCCAACACACCTCAAGGACTGGAGCTTTCTGAACTTGAGGCCAGTCTACAAGAAGAGGCAAAACAAAACACTAAAGGTAATCCATTATCTGATTAGCTTTAAACACAGTAGTTGAAAGCAAACTATTCCATGCACAGGGTTTGGATTAATTCCTGTTTTAAAAAATCCTGTGTTAGAAGACAAGCAGTTACAGCAGTTTTTAAATCCATGACCTACAGCTGGAGGGCAGGAGTACTATAGCAGGAAAACACGAGCAAGCACTTGACTACAGGCCTCTGCCCAGTATAACGATTAATATAAATGACCTGAAGTATCATTTCTCAAACTTTCCTTTTCCAAGCTATCTTCTCTATTGCTGTCATGCTGGACTGGAAACAGAATGCTTGAGGCATGCTCTCTCTGTGGGGTGCTCAACAAGTTCAAAGGATGGGCCGTCTCCTCCCTGGGTCTATTGTTTTTGGCAGCCGGAGTGGTGAGGTCATGCGGGAATGCGGGGGATGGATGCGATACGTGGGGTATTGTGTGCTCTGGCTCTGATTGGTGTTATTATTGAGAAGGCAAAGAGCATGAGGAACGAGCCCAATTAGCTCCTGTCACCATGGGTTGAGCTCCTCCACCTCGATGATTCAGTACATTCCGTCACATTAAGGAAGGATTAACAATGCAGATAAAATTCCCGAACAGGCCTTTCGTGTCCATGGAATGAGCATATCTGTAAATCTGTACTTGTAATTATATTATTATGAGTGCAGCTATATTTAATAGATAATACAAAATGGTTCGTTTTGTATGTTTGACACTTGCTCAGGCTAAACCTTTCAGCCGGTCATGAAAAGTAAACACAATAGGCTTTTTCTTCCAACTGGATTTCGGGATTTCAGGTTTCTTTAGCACGTGATTAATGGGGATTAATCCTTAATGCATGCTTATGAGTAGTTCAAGCTACTGATGAAGAAATTATGCATCAGAAATCTTTCACAAAGAATTCTTGTTTAAATTGTAATTTAACTAATTGTTTAATTTTAATATAATATAAATATAATATATAATTTACCTCAAGGTGGAAAGTTTTCTTCAACTCTTTACTGCTCTTTATGGACTAACTATGGATTCCTCATATTAATCAAAGGCACCTGTTTAACATCGGGGCATTTCCTTGCTAACATATTGCTAACTATTTTGGTCACAGGGTTAATCTCATAATATGGAGTAAACAGAGGTGGTGGTGATGTCAGAAGAAAAAAAAAAAAAAGATCAGTGGACGAAGCGTCATGGGAATTTACAGTCGAGTTGCTGGGTGGAATCTTAATCAGGACATCTATTGTTTGGGGTGCTGGTCCGGGGTGTGAACAGTTTTAAGAGCTGGGGGTGTTACTGTTGCTGCTCCGGTGGTGTTGTGATGATCATGATGGGGGAGGCACATCAGAATCACAGAGGAGCATCCAGAGGAAAAGCAGTTTCATGCTTCTATGCTCTTGCTTGTCTAGCCCATTACAGCATGTGACCGATGGTTCGAATGCCTGAGGTTTACGGAAAATCTCCCTTGAACTTGTCGGGCTCAATTTGAAAATGCAGAATAAAGAGCATTTTAATAAAAATACAAATAGAAAGCTGAGCGTTTTCTGTTTTTATATCTTTCAACCTTAAATAGAACTTTTTAGAAACTAGTACAAAATTCTTTTAGCTCAGTCTCTTGACAAAAATTATAGGCCTTCATATTTGATCAAAGGACTTCCAATACATTAATACATTAAAATTACAGCCTATACGTTGCCACATAAAAGACTGAATGTTTCAGTTAAGTCCAAACCACATGAATAACCTGTTAACATAGAGAGTTGTGATTGTGTTACTCTATAGAGAACGGTCTTAAAGGAAATGCAGTCGAGATGAGAGAAATAGAAGATGATGAGGACGAGAGAGATGAGGTGTTCGCGGTTGAAGTGTCAAGAGGACCTCATGGGCTCGGCCTAGCGCTGGTGGACGGACTGGTGAGAAAAACCTTTAAAAGCATTGTAATTTGTTTTTATTAAGAACAGGATTAAAGACGCTTATGGCTATTAATATAATAATGAGGTGATAACAACAGACACTACATACATCACATAATGTAAATGTACTCCAAATACCAAAAAAGGGGGGGATAAATAACCTAAAAATACTGGCAGTTTATAATTAATCATTAATAATTATATTAATTAATTAATATAATTAATACAGGTTGCACACACATTGGTTTGTCTAAATATTTCTAAATAGCTTTTACACATTTGTTTGTGCCATTTTGGATGTGGCCATAAATCAAGTCTTACGGCTGTTTTTTTTTTTCCCACTTCCCGAATATAAGTTTCATGTCCTAGCAGGATAATCTTACTGGCATAAGAATTTTTAATGAGTTGTACCATGAGGAACTAAACTTCCCAATTGTCATCCATGTCAGATTCTTTGTTTAGGTGAAGGATAAGTAATCTGGCATAGGTCAAAAGAGATCCCCTGGCAACCCACTTTGACGCAAAACACTGGATCTTTGTTTATGAACGCCTTGCATGACTGCCGTTAGCTTTAATGGTTTTAAAACGTGGCTGCTCAGCAGCTGTCGTACCTAAAAATAATCGTTGGCTGTATTAGGCACTATAGTGGTCCCATATGTGTGGATGTAGAGAGCTGCAATGTTACCCAACCCGTTTGAGATTGCCGATGACGGAGTATGCCGTGGAGGTCTGCAGCATGTTTTACCTCCTATTGAACAATTTAGAAGAAAGTGTTCAATAGGAGGTAAATAGTTTTGTTTCAGCCTTGCCAAGAATCATTTGAAATTAATTATTATGGCTACATTGAGATTCTCTGCAATTCCTGGAATATTCAGTCAGTAAAAAATGTAATATAATAGAGAGACAAACTCACAGCCTACTGATATTTCTTATGTAATGTGTTTGTGGCTTGTGTTGTGTGTTTTCTTAACTCAGAAATCTCCACTGGGGGTGAATGGCATTTATGTAAAGTCTGTGGTGCCCGGCTCTCCTGCTGCTCAGTGCCAGAAACTCAGATTTGGTGATCGTATCCTGGCTGTAAATGGAATCAGTCTCATAGGAATGGACTACCAGATGTGAGTATACATGCATACTTACTTACTTACTTACTTACACATCTTCACGAACTCAATGTATCATTGTTGCCCAGAATCAATCAGGAAGATACTTGACCTATTCAGTAAGAAGGACCCTAGGTAATAGACAGGAATCACGGATAAGTTTGCAGACCACCAACATTATAAAATTACCAATAAGTGAAAACAGAAACTGTTCCTAATAAACTGGAAAGTGATTGTATAATGTTTAAACCCTCTGAAACAGATAAAAGCAAGATGATAAGGTAGCAGAAAAAAAAGAAATGGCATTTTGTCACTATAACCCAGAAGTGTTAATCAGTGGAAGAGTACTGGCAAAATCATACTGTATATATAAATGACATGAAATAAGGCCAATGGTTAACCCATGTAACTGAAGTGGGTGCAAAGGACTTATATGATCTAAATGAATGGATATTGTTAAAGTTAAGGAAGAATGTACATACAGTAAATATCATTCATGCATACAAAAATTCAAGCAAAATCCAGTATTGTTTTTATTGATCCTTTTTAATTTAAATATAAGTAAAAAAAAATGATTAAGAAGAAGATGAAGCAGATGCTACAGCCAGACGTGTTCTGTCATTTCATAAACTTCACTTCAAGTAGGCCTTATTGTCACTTCAACCATATACAGTTAGTATGCAGTGAAACGAAACAACATTCCACCAGGACCAAGGTGCTACATGCAACATAGAATTCTAAAATTCTACATCTAAACATAAAATTACAACATAAATTAACAGAAAAGCTAAACTAGCTAACTAAGAGGCCTAGTTAGCTGGCTAGCAGAGACAGGACAGATTGACCTAACATAAATTACAACATAAATGAACAGAAACTAACTAACTAAGGAAGACTATCTACAGGGTTTTTTAACATAAAGTGCACGTGCAATGTGCAAACAAAAGCAACAAAATGACAGTGCGACAACATAACGTAATAATAAGGTGTTGAGGTGATGAGTTGAGGTAGTTACAAGAATTAAGAAGTTAAGAAGCTAGTGCAAAAAGTAGTCCAGTAATGAATATTGTGCAAAAGAGCATTTACAGGTTGGTGTGTACGATAGTTTGTTAGCGTAGGTCAGTGTGTTTGCGCTTTGTGTTGATTAGTAAGTCCAGTCTCAATGTTTTGAGGTAGTTGAGTTAAGCTGAGTGATAATGTCTGTGTGTGTGCGTGTGTGTGTGTGTGTTTATCAGTCCAGTCCCTTTTTGTTGAGAAGGCGGATAGCTTGTGGAAAAAAAAAACGTTGCACAATCTGGATGTGTGTGCCCGAATGCTTCGGTACCTTTTTCCAGATGGCAGGAGGGTGAAGTGTGTGTGAGAGGGGTGTGTCCGATCAGCCACAATGTTGGTGGCTTTGCGGATTTAGTGTGTGGTGTAGATGTCCTCAATAGAGGGGAGAGAGACCCCGATGATCTTCTCTGCTGTTCTCACTATCCGTTGTAGGGTCTTGTGGTCCGATATGGCACAATTCCCAATCCAGACAGTGATGCAGCTGCTCAGAATGCTCTCGAAAGTCCCTCTATAGAAGGTGGTCAGGATCAGTGGTGGAAGCTGGGCCTTCCTCAGTTTTCTTAAAAAGAAGAGACGCTAAAAGAAGGTTTTCTTGTGTAGGGTGCTAGTGTTGAGGGACCAGCTGAGGTCCTTCTCTAGGTGGACACACAGGAATTTGGTGCATTTCGACGATTCCCACAGAGGAGCCGTTGATGCTCAGCGGAGAATGGTCGCCTTGTGTCCTCTTAAAGTCAACAACCATCTCCTTTGTCTTGTTAACATTCAGAGACAGGTTGTTGTCTTTACACCAGTCCGTTAGCCTCTGCATTTCCCCTCTGTACGCTGACTCGTCGTTCTTGCTAATGAGACCCACAACGGTCGTGTCATCAGCGAACTTAATGATGTGTTTCGAACTGTGCGTTGCTACACAGTCGTGAGTCAGCAGTGTGAACAGCAGGGGACTGAGCACACAGCCTTGTGTGGTGGTGCTGGAGGTGCAGTTCCCGGTCCGTACTGACTGAGGCCTTCCAGTCAGAAAGTCAAGGATCCAGTTGCAGAGGGAGGTGTTCAGGCCCAACAGGCTCAGCTTCCTTTGGAAAGCAGTTTCTGTATCTTAGATACCACGTTCTAAAATAACACTGACATCTTTTTCTGTCCTAGTGGTAGAGAGATCATCCGGACATCAGGAGATTGTCTGCGGTTGCTGGTGGCCAAAACAGAAGCCAGAAGCAGCGTCAGGAGCTTCACCACCAGATGCTAAAGCAGTGGGGGACTATCCTGTTTTCACTGGACGTTTTCTACACAGGCTATTTGACATTTGTTATTTTTTTTGTAGCATGACAAACTATATACTTCTTTTCAAGCTGCTGGTCAAAGTCCTCAGACTTTGTTTCTTTTTTTTAACAAAAAAAATAATGGTTTACTGGGAGTATTAATGGAATCACAGCAAATTTCAGTTAGACCTGTTTATGCAGGAGGATAGGTTTGCAATTTGGAGTTCCTGTGGGGAAAGTTTTAACCATAAGTTCATGGATGTAAAAAGCATACCAAATGACCTAAAGTCAATGTTTAATGTAGACATTAAATGCTACAAAGTTCCAATTAAATGTTCTGTTTTGTCTGTAAATGGCTATAGTCCAGACTTTATCCTGATGATTCTTTGATGCCTGTTTTAGCATCAGTGACCCAAACACTTATCCTACATACACAGACATGTAAAGTATATGCAATCTTACAGTAATATCAGTTAAAAAGAATTTCATGGTTTTTTTTGTTCAGTGTATGTTAACCAATATTGGCTTGTATCAAGTACTGCTTTTGACATGTTCAGATCCATGGATCAAATTTCCAAATACAAGTCTTATCAGTTTCACAGCAGGTATTAATGAGCATCATGTGATCCAAAGGTATATTTTTTTTCCTCAGTGCAAGAGAAGCAGTGTTACATCAGCCTTAATACTATGTTAGAAAAGTATTTTGTTGGTGATATTTATATTCTTTTCTATTCTATGTAATATACATGTGAAATAAATATTGCTCATTTCTAATCTGCATGGAGTGGCTCATTGTTATATTCAGATTTCTTGTTTTACATGAATATCCTCTAAGTGGTTCAAGTCATGAGGCCTTAAATGCTGTTGTCATCTTGGAATGCAATTCCAGTCATCTCAGCCTATCATTTTGAACTTTATGGCGTGTTTACATTTTTTTTAAAAAGGCATTGTTGGGGACAACACCCAACTGTGGTAAGCCTATTTATTCCTGACTTAGTTTTTAAATTAGACAGAAATAAAGTAATGGCCAAGTGCAGGGTAAATGAGGAGTGCAGCTTTGCGCCATGCCAGTGAAGGACTTGAGAAGAAGGGTGCCAAGGGTGTGTCTCCCTATGCTGTACCATTTATAGAAGGCTGAGGTTTCCACTGCATCGCTTTCGACTCTAAGCTCCAGTTACAAAAACGTGGCTCTGATGTACCTCACTTTTGCTGAAGCCACATAGAGAAGGGGATTCATCTCTAGAAACATTCCTTCTGTTTAATGTGTGTCTCATGTGTCTGAACAGCCTGGTGGTTTGTGGAATATATCGCTGAGAGGAGGCTGCTTTATCAGATTTTTCTATATAACTAAAACACTAGAAAGCTTTTTGTCAGCAATGTCTGTTTAGCCTCCAGATTATATTAAGTCAGCCACTTGCAACATGCCTGGCTCTTATCTGGTTCCTGTCTGTTCTGAATTTTAAATTGTTCTCCCCATGTTCCCTAAATCTGGTTACTCTGGGTTCTCTGATTTCATCCCTCCTCCCAAAACATTGCTTACACTAAATTGCCCTTAGATGTGAAGGTTTGTTTGTGTGATGGACTGGTGTCTGCTGGATCCAACATGACACATGAATATTATATCAAAATGTACTTTTTGAAGGTGAGTCTCTCATTACTCATTATTTAGTTGTTGCATAACTGACATAATTAGTCCTTTTTTATTTAAGAGCAATCAAATTTATTGCCTATTCAAAAATACCGAATTTGATACAAAACTATATTAATTATTACATTATTAGTATTCATTTATTATTAATGTCAGATAATCTAAAAATGAGCTTTTTGATATACAAAAAAGATTTGTGCCTGGTATCTCTGATGAAATAATCCACCTAAATCAAGTGCCTTAAAGGTGATGAAAGAAAGTATTTTTAAAAAACTGATCAGTAATATGTATCAGGATGATTATCACCTTACATCTAATATGCATATTATGTCAGAACTTTAACATCCTGTTTTTCCTTTCCTTTTGACTCTGCTATTCCAGTCGACAGTTGCAAAACTGGTACTTCTAGTTTATTCCAAAGGTGTGGGCTGGAACTAAAAACAGACATGTGTCATTCCGTCTTATTTCTCTATTGTCGCTTGCTGCTTATTTAAAGCACTGACCCTGTCATTTAAAAGTGATTTTGCACCAGAGATTCGCAACGTCTATTGTCTGAAGGATAAATTAGTGTTTTTGAGAGTGCATGTTGCAATAGTACGCTTACAAAATTAACTTTCTGAGGTCTGTGCTTTAAAAAGAATAGTTTCATGGTGACAGTGTTGGTCTGAAAATGAAAACTTGATTATCCAATTGAAAACAATTTTACGACTGAAAGAGAGACCAATTTAAGATGACAGAAACATAAAAAAAAATCACACATACAATACAAGGTAGGACCAAACTTACAACATAGTGTGGCAAATATGCCAGGAATTAAAGTCTTCCCTCAGCCACAGGAAATCCAATTATAAGATTTAAGAGTAACACAAATGGTTCCACAGAAAACTATTAATCGCTCAAGTATTTCAAATTTAGCAATTGCATAGGAAATAAGTGGTGATTGAAGGCATTGACGGCTTAGTGCTTAGCACTGTGGCCTTGCGCCTCCAGGGTCCAAAGACATGCAGATTGGGCTAATTGGTGTTCCCAAATTGCTCATAATGTGTGTGTGTGTGTGTGTGTGTGCCCCGTGATGGATTGACTTCCAGTCCAGGGTGTACTCTGCCTCGTGCCCTAAGTCTCCTTGGATAGGCCCCAAACACCCTGCAATTCAGTACACAGGATAAAACTGTCTAGACAATGAGTGAGTGAGTAAGAGTAAAAAGGGTGAGGAATGAAACTGTGACCCCCTCTAGAGGTGCCTAAGAAAAGAACAAGTTAAATGAGTCATTTAATAAGTGGTGTGATAACTCATGACATACTTACTTTTACACACTCCATTTTTTTAATACAGGGCAATAATTCGAACTTCTCATACATCAGGTCCACAAGTTCAAATTGGACAATAAAAAGTTCAGCACTTAGTCAGAGCTACTGATAGTCTTTTATTTTAAGGTAACAAGCAGTTGTCTAAACATTTCACTGCATATCGTACTGTGTATGACTGTGTATGTGACAAATAAAATTTGAATTTGAAATTGAATTACTGCTGAAAAGGGTTAGAGCTCACATCCCAGCACCCTAGACTTCTGCAGATCTCTGTGCCCTAGACCAAGTACCATTATTAAAGGTCACTTTGAGTAAAAGTTTCTGCATAATAATTGCATGAACTTTTCCACAGTTATTGGGCCCATGGACCATTCACACAAACGCAAGGCGGGAATCGAACCTGGACGTGCAAGGCGACAGTGCTAACCACTAAGCCACTGACTGCCTACAGTAAAAACAACACTGGAAAATGCATTTAGGTTTTCCTAAATAAAACAAAGCTTTGGTGTTTCAGTGCTGCTTCCTGCTGCATGTTTGATCATTTTCAAGGTTAAACTAATTAGGCTCAGTGTGCAAACATTCAGATATGCCTATACTAAGTTCCTCTCAATTATTATTTTTTTAATAGTTGCTAGCTTTGACTGTAAATAGGTCAAATAAACATATATTTTAAAAAAGTTTGACTATCCAGCAATTTGCAAGCCCAATTAAAATGACTTAAATAATTACAGTATAATGTAAACAACAAGTTAAACATGTCTCTAAACAAAGAAGAAAGAGGATGGAGAAGAAGGGAGCTGGAACCAGCACAGAGCCAATCAGTGTTACTAAATGTGACTAAAAATGTTATTGAATGAGTGTGTAAATTACAGCCGAGTACTTCATTCATATGATCAGGTTGGACTACTTCATCCTTGCATTATGAAATAATGATAATAATCCAATGGAAATTACAGTGCATCTTAATAAATAAGAATATCGTCCAGGGTTTTGTTTAGTTGTCTGATGAGTTTTCTTACTTATAATTTGTTATAAAATTTAGTCTGTGTCTTGCATCTGTTCTGTTCATTGTTATGACTTATTTCCTGCCCTTATTTAAGTGTCTACTTTGGTGTTTGTTTATTTTGCAGTCCTATTAGATATTCAGATGCAGAGTGAGAAAGGGAGAGGTTATGTAGTGTGAGTATAGTGCCGTCTTGTGGACAAAGTCTGCTACTTCTAATGTAGCTATGGGTTTAAACGCTTGACCTTTTTTTATTCCGATAGTCATGTGATCATCCCATTAATTAAACTTGCATTAAATAGGCTGATTTTATTGCCCTGGGGAAGGCCCACGTGAGGCTCTGATGGTCAGGAGTTCACATATTTTTGGCTATATAACATATCTGTACATCATTCATTTTTATGGGAAAAATCTTTTGGCCTCTAATATCATTAATGTTTTACTGTTGACAACAACATTTGATTTCTTAAAATTCTCAAAAGTATTTTAACAGCAATTTTTTTCTCTCAAATGTAAACAACTGGTTGACATTCAATGCTATGAGTTGCACAAAAAAAAATTGCTTTGACATAGAAAGCAGAGCAAGTTTTGTATACATGCTTGAAGTGCTGTTTTAGGTGACAAATATAGTGAAATCCGGTAGGATTCGCTTGATCTGTAGTTTGCACCACTGTGCTGCTATCAGTACCATTACAGGGCACCATAAACAAAAACACTTTTACACACTAGTTCATGTCTACAGGATGATGAAGTTTCACTGCCCTCACGATCAAACCAGGGACCCTTGAGTTACAATTGCTTGGATCACTCTGGATAAGAGTGTCTGTTAAATGTCAATTAAGTAATATCACACCAAAGGGAGAGCTAGTGTGATGAATATTATAATGTTTGTGATGCAGTCATAAGCACAAATACACAACCAGAGTGCCAAAGGCATCAAAGCCATGCTAATATTCAGCATAGGAGCACAACCTCAAGTGTGATATTGCATTTACACTACAGATCCACAAACACCATTTAATTTAAACAGATTATGAATTGTTTGCTTATTTGACTAGTTATTTGTGCTTATTTTGACGGTCAGAACTAATTAACCTGGATTGGGAGAACTGACAATCAACAGTTAATTTAGTTAACAAGGGTGAAAGTTCCATGTAGTCAAAAGATGAGGAGAATAACCCATTGGGTTGATGGACAGTCCTGTAAAAGTTTCTCTTTCCACATATTCTGCTTTAGTAGATCATTATCTATAACTTGCACGTTCCAGGGTGGAATCCCAAATAAAGTAAAATGGAAATCTAGTGCGCTATGTAGGATGTACAATCCCTGGTCTTACACATCAAGTAGGGCCCTTGATCAGGGGTTGGAGTGAAGCATCAAAATGTACGAATCTTTTTTGACTCATTTTGGTCATTTCATTTTTTCGATAAGAAATAAATTAAAATGTTGCATTTTCAATAAAAAATACCCTAAATACGTCTACATACACAAATTTTGGCTATAGTTCCAGTTATAAAAAATATTACAATGCCCCCTAAGGACATATTATAATAAACAAAATGAGTCCAAGCATTTCACTGCATATCGTACTGTGTATGACTGTGTATGTGACAAATAAAATTTGAATTTGAGTAGCTCACCATCATATCTTGCAGAATAGTTTAATTCTGTTTCCTGTGTACTGCCCTGCATAGCGTCTACGGGAGTCACGTGACAAAAGAACAAACGGCGCCGGACCGGCATGACTCAAAGGTACAGTGAAACCTCGGATTACAAGTAACACGGTGTTCTGCAAGACAAGCAACGATTTTTAATAAAACTTAAAAAACGAGCATTTTCTTGGTTCACAAGCACCGAGTATCATGTTTCACACATGCGCTTCTTGTTTAGAGGCCGAGCGTCACGTGATCACAACTGTGCCAACGGTTTTTCTCTCTCTTGCGCTGCAGAATCGTCTCCCCTGCTGGGTCTTAGTGCTCTTCCCTTACTGGTATAATCAACATCTGTGCACGCGTGTAATGTTTACTATAACGCTGTGACCACGTGTGTGTGAAACATATTTTATTTTGTGTTCGGAAGCGCGTGTGTACAGCGCGTGTACTGTTTCTCAATACAATTCTCAATACAGAGGTTAAAAATCTATTTTTTTCCTCATCGCAATGTCTGTGCGAAATTGCGATGACACGCGCGAGAGTGTAATTAGACACTGTGCCGGCTGTGTGTGTGTGTGTGTGTGTGTGTGAAACCCTCATTCACAAAAGTGCGTGTGTTTAAACAAGAGAAGAAAGTTTTAATGTGTAAGATGAGGAAAGGGAGACAGAAGGGGCTGAAAGCAAGAGTCTCCACTTACTCTAGCTTCGCACACACAGTGCCTGCATGCACAAAGGGAAACGCTTATCTGCCGGGATTTATTTTTTAACTTTTTAAAAAGATAACGTGCAGGTTAATTTGTTTTATTTTTACTTAATATTTTGTATTAATTATTTTAATGTATTATGACATTTTATGTATGTCACCCCTCCAGATAGCAGAAACTTATTCGAAACAGTGTTTCGTTGTTATGGCATCCCGGAAGATATTGTTTCCGATCGCGGTCCTCAATTCATCGCCAGGGTCTGGAAGGCTTTTTTTCAGAAATTGGGGACGACAGTTAGCCTAACGTCGGGCTATCACCCCAAATCGAATGGACAGGCAGAGCGAACTGTCCAAGAACTCGGGAGATATCTTGGAGCATACTGTAGCAGTAGACAACATGAATGGGCAGACTTCTTAATCTGGGCGGAATACGCACAAAACTCGCTATGCCGTTTCAGTGTGTGCTAGGGCACCAGCCCCCGCTATGTCCGTGGGATGCCACTCCCACCGATGTACCCATGTTGGATCAGTGGTTTAGAAAAGCAGAGAAAAAATGGAAGAATGCACACACCAAGATTTCCCAAGCAGTGCGCGATTCAAAGAATATGCCGATAGACGACGAAGGGAAAGTCATCCGCTCCAGATAGGCGATCGGGTATGGCTCTTGACACGGGACCTTGACCTTAACCTCCCATGCAGAAAACTTTCTCCCAGATACATAGGTCCAATCCCGATATTAGCTCAAATAAATCAAGTGTCATATAAATTAAAACTCCCCGCGCACCTACGCATTAACCCTGTATTTCATGTTTCTCTTCTCAGGCCGGTGGTCCGGGGCCCATTAGACAAAGGAACAGCGGAACCTTCGCTCCCTGGGGCCGTGGAAATAGAGGGCGCCCCCGCGTTCAGGGTCAAAGAACTACTGGACTCACGGAGAAGAGCAGGTTCCCTTCAATATCTGGTAGAGTGGGAAGGGTACGGCCCGGAGGAACGGAGCTGGGTTCCGGCAAAAGACATCCTGAGTCAAGAACTCATTTAGGAATTCCACAGGGCATGTCCCGCCCGCTGGCACTCCCATCAGTCAGGCGGGTCCTCGCTCCCTCCGGCAACATAAAGAGGGCGCCCACGCCTTCCTTTGGGAAGCCGGTTCTGAGGGGGGGTTACTGTAACACCTGTGCCACCACGGTCGCAGGGAAAAAGATCTGCCTCTTCGGACTAGTCTCCCCCTGGTGTGTCTGCGTGTGTACAGTCGTGGCCAAAAGTTTTGAAAATGACACCAATATTAGTTTTCACTAAGTTTGCTGCTAAACTGCATTTAGATTTTTGTTTCAGTTGTTTCTGTGATGTACTGAAATATAATTACAAGCACTTCATATGTTTTAAAGGCTTTTATCGACAATTACATGACATTTATGCAAAGAGTCAGTATTTGCAGTGTTGGCACTTCTTTTTCAGGACCTCTGCAATTCGACTGGGCATGCTCTCAAATAACGTCTGGGCCAAATCCTGACTGATAGCAACCCATTCTTTCATAATCACTCCTTGGAATTTGTCAGAATTAGTGGGTTTTTGTTTGTACACCCGCCTCTTGAGGATTGACCACAAGTTTTTAACGGGATTAAGATCTGGGAAGTTTCCAGGCCATGGACCCAAAATTTTAACGTTTTGGACCCCAAGCCACTTAGTTATCACTTTTGCCTTATGGCACGGTGCTCCATCGTGCTGGAAAATACATCGTTCTTCACCAAACTGTTGTTGGATTGTTGGAAGAAGTTGCTGTTGGAGGGTGTTTTGTACCATTCTTTATTCATGGCTGTGTTTTGGGGCAAAATTGTGAGTGAGCCTTGCATGAGAAGCAACCCCACATATGAATGGTCTCAGGATGCTTTACTGTTGGCATGACACAAGACTAATGGTAGCGCTCACCTTTTCTTCTCCGGACAAGCCTTTTTCCAGATGCCCCAAACAATCGGAAAGAGGCTTCATCGGAAAATATGACTTTGCCCCAGTCCTCAGCAGTCCATTCACCATAATTTCTGCAGAAGATCAATCTGTCCCTGAAGTTTTTTTTGGAGAGAAGTGGCTTCTTTGCTGCCCTTCTTGACACCAGGCCATCTTCCAAAAGTCTTCGCCTCACTGTGCGTGCAGATGCGCTTACACCTGCCTGCTGCCATTCCTGAGCAAGCTCTGCACTGGTGGCACTCCGATCCCGTAGCTAAATCCTCTTTAGGAGACGATCCTGACACTTGCTGGACTTTCTTGGCCGCCCTGAAGCCTTCTTAACAAGAATTTAACCTCTTTCTTTAAAGTTCTTGATGATCCTATAAATTGTTGATTTAGGTGCAATCTTAGTAGCCACAATATCCTTGCCTGTGAAGCCATTTTTATGCAACACAATGATGGCTGCACGCGTCACCATGGCCATAGCCATTTGCAGGTCACCATGGTTAACAATGGAAAACAATAATTTCAAGCATCACCCTCCTTTTAACATGTCAAGTCTGCCATTCTAACCCAATCTGCCTGACATAAACATCTCCAGCCATGTGCTCATCAACATTCTCACCTGAGTTAACCAGATATTTAGTGAAATGATCTCAGCAGGTTCTTTAATGACAGCAATGAAATGCAGTGGAAAGGTTTTTTTGGGATTAAGTTAATTTTCATGGCAAAGAAGGACTATGCAATTCATCTGATCACTCTTCATAACATTCTGGAGTATATGCAAATTGCAATTATAAAAACTTAAGCAGCAACTTTTCCAATGTCCGTTATTTATGTAATTCTTAAAACTTTTGGCCACAACTGTATGTGTTTCACTAATATCACTTAGTAATTAGTTTCACCTGTGTCTTCACCCTTGTGTGCTACTCTATTTTAACCAGCTGACCCCGTAGCTCCCTGTCCGTCCACCGTTATGGTTACCAATGTTGTGTGCAAGGAAAAACACCAGTAGTAAAAAGATCTTGTGTTCCCTTTCAAAAGCTACACTCAATGCTGCACGACAGCGCTATGGGAAATGATTCCTCGTGACCGGTTGTGAAGCACGTGTGTGTGTCAAACATGTATAACCTCAGGCAGGTGACGTCAACCGATGAGGTGCACCTGGAGGTTATAAATAGGCATGGACCGAAACACCCTCAGATCAGTTCTCTTCAGGATCCATTTGTGTGTGTGCGTGTTTGCAAGCATTTTTTAACAGAAAGCAAAATTAGAAAGTGTCTTACTACTCACCAGAAAGATGGCAGAGTTAGACATAAGTTCGTCCCTCCGTGTAGAAGAATATCTTGCTGAGGGCGATCTGTTTGAGTGTTTGGGGGAAGAGCACGCTATCCTCGGGCTTCAGGGAGCAGGTAAGTATTGCGATTTTCTCCCTATTAAAGTCCCGCACGCTCGGGTTCGCCGTCTTAAAGCGAAACCGCGACCCGCAGCGCATTTCTTGCGTGCAAATCTGGCGGGGGCGCATGAGACAGAATTTTCCTTTTCTCTCGCTCTCTCACTGGATCATGAGTCTTTTACCTTCCACTTCTCCAGCGCGCTTCGACGCTTCTTGTGAAGGGGGAAGAACTTTCTCTCTCACTTCCGCGGAGATGGAAACTATCACTCCAGAGCGCTTCTCTAGTGGTGAGCCAGTGTGTTAGTTGGTGTTAGAGGTGGTAACGCGCGGTCTAACACGTACACCGCGATTCGCCGTAAAAAATAAATTAATTAAATAAATCCCCCAAACGCGGTCAGCCAACAGGTGCCTGTCGTGAGCTTTGTACCCTTTCTATGTGGTTCAGACCCTCGTCCTTGACTCTGGGTCCCACTCTAGGTCCGTGCTGTCATCGCAAGTTGCTAACGGCAGACGTTTTTCCCTTAGGGGCCGGAGCGCGACCTTAGATGGCCGCCCAGCCCAAGGGAGCTGGAGAGGTCATCTTCTCATGTGGCACATCAATTGCCCCGAAACGATGACTTTATTTCTGGCCATGAAATACTCCCTCAAGCAACTGAGAGGCAGCATGGGTTACGCGCTAAGAGCTTAGTACCCTCTCCATGGAGCTAGCGCCTCGGCATCAACATGTCGTCGTAGCTCACCTCTTTTTCTTTAGAATCGAGTCTCAACGCCACGGAAAGCGTTCTCTTTCCTACACAAAGGTAAGAGAATTGAGTGTCATGTGAGATCCGACCGCAATGCGGGCACGGCTGTCTCCTGCGCGCGTCAAGTCCATTTTGAACACTCTAAAGGAGTTCAAGCTAAGCCAGGAAGTAACTTTCACCGCTTCTGTGGTGGCTAAGGGCCTGGGGATTTCATCCAAGGGCCAATCCCCAGAGGTAATAAGGGTTATGCGCTGGGAGCTTCGTACCCTTTTTATGTGGTTCAGACCCTCGTCCTTGACCCTGGGTCCCACTCTAGATCTGTCCTGTCGTCGTAAGTTGCTAACGGCAGACGTTTTTCCCTTAGGGGCCGGAGTGCGGCCTTAGATGGCCGCCCAGCCCAAGGGATCTGGAGAGGTCATCTTCTCGTGTGGCACATCAGTTGCCCTTAAACAATGACTCTATTTCTGGCCCTGAAATACTCCCTCCAGCAGTCAAGAGGTTATCATGTCCTAGCGCGGACACTACGGCAGTCTTGTAAATATTGCCTGGGCAGACTAAGCTTGTGCCGCTAAGAAGACTAGCGCACTAGGTTCTGCTTTGAGGACAGGACAAATTCTGTCCCTCAGGATCATTTACATTCTAGGACATGGCGAAACATGCAGACCCAGTCCACTGCTGAACCGCTTCAGTGCTGGAGCTTCTGCAAGAAAGTTGACCTCGGGCTTTTGCCCTAGTACACTTAGAACATACGTAGCCGCTTCTCGCCTATGTCCTGACTGATGGGGCTGGTGGAAAGCACCCCCAGTGTGCTTAGGCTTTTCCAACTGACTAGGAAAAGCTGTTCTCCATTCTTACCCAACTATCTTCCATAGTTGAAGCCTTCTGTCCTCCGCCGTTAGCTCTGGAGCAGTAAGACTTCATTTGCTGTGCCAAACTTATGCTCTTCAATTTACAGTGCACCTCCGCATTAGCCAGGGACGTAAATTAGAGCAGGGTTCCATACGTCTTGGGGCCGCAGCCGAAGGGCAGCCGCCATTAGAAGAGTTGGGTTAGAGATGGTAGTGCCCTAGCCTAGGAGGACAGGACAAATTCTGTCCTTCAGGATTTTTTACATTCCAGGACATAAAACATGTAGACCCAGTCCACTGCCAAACTGTTTCAGTGCTGGAAGTTTCTGCAAAAAAAAAAAAAAAGCCGTTCTGCATTCCTACCCAACTATCTACCAGTCGAAGCCTTCTGTCCTCCGCCGTTAGCTCCGGAGCAGTAAGTCTTCATTTGCTGCGTCCAGCTCATGCTCTTCAATTTACAGCGCACCTCTGCATTAAGCTAGGGCCGTAAATTAGAGCAGGGTTTCATATGTCGTAAGGGCCGCGGCCCAAGGGCGGCCGCCATTAGACGAGTCGGGTTAAAGATGCTAGTGCTCTAGCCTATGAGGCGCGTGGCATACTTCGCCTCTAGTGATTAGGGCCGGTTGACAAGGAAGCTTGCCTCATCTATTGCTCCAGCAAGAGGGGCTTCCAAGTATGACATGCGGCAGGCTGCCTTTCCGCAAGACATCGGTCAGGCTTCATAGGGGGATGCCAGGCTTGCGGGTCCTCGAGTCAGCATCCCAGGATTATGTCTAGGACTCCTTGGGGGTACTGTGTGCACACTACACAACCCTGGGGGTCCAGACACTTGCAGTGCGGCGGAGTGGGTATTCTCGTTCCCATACCGCTGTCGCGCAGCATTGAGTGTAGCTTTTGAAAGGGAACGTCTCGGGTTACTTTGCTGTAACCCTGTTCCCTAAAAAAGCGGGAATGAGATACTGCGCTCCAATGCCGCACTGCATGCGTGACTGGACATCCTTCAGACAAAATTGACCTGAGGGTGTTTCCGGTTCATGCCTATTGTTACGTCCCAGTCTAGGGTTGGGCCGTACAGCAAATGATAGGTTCGGGGTTCTATTTTAAACTGTGTGAAAAAGGTCGAATATAATAATGTAATATACCGGAAAGAACTAGACAGGCACTTCAGCTGGCAAAAAGACAGGGTTTGTATTGCTTTACACAGAGCAAACAAAAATACTGACAACACCAGGATCAGCTTCGGGGTGGACCCAGGCCACAATAATAAACAAAACGGGTATCTGTATTTTGACAATCTTGTTTACCTAAACAAAACACAAACAAAAATACAGATAACTTACCTATCTCCCTAAACCAAAAACAGTGGATAAATTCCCTTTTCCCAAAAACAAATGGCAGCCACACCCCTACTACTGGTGCGTGCACAAACATAAAGTGAAATTATTTACAAAAATATATACAACAAAAAAACCAAGCAAACAAACCAAAAGGGACAAAGCAATAATCAAAGTCAAAGGGTTGCAATAAAGTCAAAACCAGGGTACACAAGCCAATATCAAAAACACCAAAACAACAAACTCTCTCCCTCCAAACAATCAACACCTCGCCTACACGCCTCCCCATTCCCGCGTCTCTCTCCGGTTTATAACTGGTCCGCTCGTTGCTGACGTCACTCAGGGCGGAAGTGCACGTGTGGAAGGTCAGCCAGCTGCTGGTGTAGTGGCAGTCGAAAAACCTGGAGTGGAATGGGAGCGGAGCCGAACCTGGAAACGCTGTAGTGGCAGTCGGAAAACCTGGAGTGGAATCAGGAGCGGCGCGCGACCTGGGCACAATATACACACGCTACACAGCACAGAAGCCTAAACACACACAGCGCGACCAACATGTTGCGGGTTGTAACATTCCCCCCCACACAAATGTGAACTTCTAAGTTCACCTAACTTTTATTCAAAACCACAAAAAAAAAAAAAAACGAGGAATGGTTTGATTGGGCTTACCCACGAGTTGACGTGTGACACGATCTACAATATTGAGCTACATGTCTCTTCATACCAGGCCATACGAAATATTTAAACGCCCTCAAGTAGGTTTTCTGTATGCTCACATGACCAGAACAAGGATGGTCGTGAGCCAACATGAAAACTTTGTTGCAAAGTTTTTGAGGGACTACAACCTGATATACATCACTCGAACCATTCAAAGAATAGGGTGGTGACCACTTTCGCATTAAAACTCCAATTTCCAAGAAGTAAGCAATTGAGTGCTTCTCCAGCTCCCCTTTCTCCACCGCAGTCTCAAAACAATGGGTTAGCGAAGGGTCGGCCTTCTGAGCTATCGCCAACTTGGCACGATTTATGCAAAGTTTGGCATCTGGTTTGGAAGTAGCCTTTGGAACATCAGTAAATTTCACACTGGGGTTAAGCTGAGGCATGCTTTCCTCAATAGTTTCCTCCTGACATAAGAAAGAGTCAGACAAATCTACTACATCACTCAATTTCTTTTGCTGAGCACGTGTTAACACACAAGCAGGAAATACTGAAGGAATCTGAGGTTCTAACTCTGGACAATCAGTAATCGGCTCAGATACAACCTCTGGAAGCGAAAAAATTTGGTTTACAGCAATATCATTCCCCAGAATAAATAAAATACCCCTAACTGGCAATGCTGTACGAACGGCAACTTTAACAAAACCAGAAAAGCTTTTGGTTTCTAGATACAACTTATACAAAGGTGCCCGAATTACAGTCATACCAATGCCTTGAATTAACACATCACTCCCTAAATAAGAAGCTTCTGAAGAGGGTAATGCATTTTCCAAAATAAACGATTGAGCAGAACCGGTATCCCTCGATATTTTAATGGGGTTTCTTGTTTGACCAGTCCCTAAAGATACATAACCAGAAGATATAAAAGACTCAAACACAGATTCCCCAGTAGACTTAGCCAGCAGCCCTGCAGCATTTACCTTTTTGCTAGCAGGCTGCTGACGAGCCACCTTATGCTTTAACACTGGACAACAGTTACGGGTTTCAGGCGAAGGGCTAACCGGAGAGCGAGCTTGAGCAGTTGTGTTTCGTGACTTCAATTGACGCAAGGAAGAATTAGTATGAGACATGGGCATATTAAACACAGTCTTATGAGTTAACACAAACTCATCAGCTAAGACAGTAGCTCTAGACAAGACATCAATCTTCTGTTCATTTAAATACACAACTAGCTGCTCTGGAAGACAAGACTTAAACTCTTCTAGTAGAATCAATTCTTTAAAACTTCTAACATTACTTGCAGAACACCATTTTTCAAAGAGCAAGCATTTCTCACGAGCAAACTCAACAAATGTTTGGCTATTTGGTTTGACCAGATCCCTGAAACTTTGCCTGTATGCTTCAGGTACACGCTCATAGGCACGCAGAACTGCAGCTTTAACCACATCATAATCAAGGCTCTGTTCCAAAGAAAGAGCAGAGCATGCTTCTTGTGCTTTCCCTGTTAATTTACACTGTAGTAACAGTGTCCACAAACTTTTTGGCCATCTTAACGTGGTTGCAATTCTTTCAAACACTGCAGAATAAGAATCAACCTCCTCCTCTCTAAATATAGGCACTAGACCCTCATGTCGGCTGACATCAAAAACAGGCTAGCTTACCGGTGAGGACTGGAGTGGAGCAAGTGGTGATGCCAGCGCACTGAAGACATCAGCTCCAACGGGACTGGGGGAAACTGCTGCAGGAGAACCAAACTTTCTTGGCAACGGCACAGGCTTCCGACTCTGAGCAGCCAGCTCAAGTTTCTTCCCCTCAGCGTCCAGCTCCCTTTCCCAAATGCGCAGCAGCTGCGTATCCAGTTCCTTTAGTGCCAGTTGCAAGACTGGGTCCACTGAATCGGTCGGGCGTTTAGGTCGAACAGCCCCCAATTCCTCCTGCCCAAGTATGCTAACACACACAAAAATAGACATAAAAAATAATTAACATATTGACCATATGTTCACAGGAGTCATGGCAGGCCAAAAGTTTGATGCATAATTGGTTACATCATATATACATACACACACTGTCCACATTATCAGGAACAGCTGAACAAATACACATTTATGTAGCTATTTGCAAAGCAGTCTAGTAATTCTCCTATGATCTCTATTATCAACAATATGTTTCAGTTTGCAGACCTTCTGCTCACATTCTGTGTTTAAAAGTTTAGAAATGGTAGTGTGTGGAAACCCCATGAAAACAGTCCTACCTCATTCTTGAGCTGATCTTCCTCATTCTTAGGCTGAACATATCTTGGTTCAAGAAGTGTTTCTTCCAAAGACAGGTTTATATTCTGCTCTTCTGTTAACAAATGGGAAATATAGCAAACACATGTTACATTCATAATAATGTCCTCTCTTACTGTGGGAAAATGGTATAGACAAAAGTTTCCTCCAGTAGACCTACCTAATAGAGTTAGGTAGTAAACACTTTTACAGTAGCATCACAATTTCGTTGGGGACAAGGGGCATCTGTAAAGATAAAGAAATATTATGCAGGTTGAAAGTGCAGGGGGTATGATCATATAACCGTTGTGGTATATTTTAGTAAGGTGAATCATATTTGGAAAAAAATAACAACAACCAAATGCAAAATGTTTAACATAAGCTAAAATTATATCAAATAATAGTTACGTTTTGTATGTGTTTGAATTGTCCCAAACTAATTCATTAGAATATATAAGACTTGTGCATCTTTTGGGGCACTTAAACCATCTTTTACCATCTTGGGCCATCTTTTAACAACAGGAGCTGGAGCATTACTTAGTGATACTGAGAAACCTTGTTTCATGCAATCTTCTTGCATGTCATGTGACTTGCAGGTCAAGAAAAGCGTGGGCACATTTATACACTCATTTCAGACCTTTTTCATTACAGAAAGGAGCGATGCATTTGATTTGTCATGACTTTGCAACTTTTGTTGGAAAACCTGGCAGTGGTAAGTGAGGTGTCACATGATATTTTTGCTCTTGTCTTCCCAACTGAATAGGTTATATGTCCCCCACCCCTTCCTGTAAATAAAGTCCATCAGGGCAGCTTTTGGGTTTTGTTCTTGAAATGGAAATGATATAAGTTTTGTTTTTTTAATGATTCACATTACTAACATATACCATGAATTTAATACGAGCATGCCCCCTGCACTTTAGAATTTCACAATTAAGGCATTTCATTTAATTTTACTTTAACAGTTTAACTTCCTTTTTTATTATTAAATCATAACATGTAACATTAACAGTTTAACTTCCTTTTTATCAAATCATGACATGTAACATTAACAGTTTAACTTCCTTTTTATCAAATCATGACATGTAACATTAACAGTTTAACTCACATGTAACATGATTTGATAAAAAAAAGTAAGTTAAACTGTGTTTTTTTTGTGTGTGTATGTGTGTGCGTGTAGATGAGATGTGCAGTAGGCCCTACCCGTATGCATGTAAAATACGGAATGGCCTATAAACACCCAAAATCACAGGCGCGTGACCTGACCTGCGGTAGAAAAATAAGTTTTACCCCGAACACTGATCGTCGTCGAGGAGTAAACTCGTTGAATAAAGGCATTGATCGTGACGCAGATGTATTTATTCTGTATTCTTATTGAGGACACCTAAGCACCAAAATACCATAACTAATGAAAGGCACTCAAAGCAATACAGTAAAACGATACGAATAAATACATCTAAATGAATTGCATTAAATACAAATATCAGGTAATATAAACTCGTTAAGTTCTTACCTTGTAAAAGTAGACATCGCAGCACGCGCGGGACAGAATGAGCAGGGAAAGTAACCATGCCTTCTCTCGCTTTGCCAAGAACCACACACCCCTCAAAACGGGTGCTAACCACACTCCACTATACAAGAGAGGCCTGCGCTATTTTGGCCTCCCCATCTACCTATCCTACCTACTCACCCTTCCTACCTACTCATTGCTCTCTCACTAGATATATATATGATATCTTTATATTTATATTTAATTGGGGTACATCAAACCAGTCTCAGAAAAAAATCTGTCCCTGTGTGTATGTATGTATGTCCAGCCAGACTTTGTCACAGCATCATGCAAACAGAATTTAATGAAACTTTGCCAGTCCTTCGGTATTTGCCTGAACTTATAAATGAAATTAAAATGCTAAGTAAAAGGAACTTTATGAGCAGTTTTGTGCCAAAGTATAAACCGAAGGTTTTGACAACGTACATCAAACTATGGCCGCTTTTTAAATCGACCTCAAGACAGAATTTATTTAATCTTTTGCAGCACTGAGATATCTGCCCAAAGTCTAACCCATGCCATAAATTGAATCAAAACGGTGAGTAAAAGCAATGGTATGATCAGTTATGTGCCAGATTTAATAATCTACTTTAAAATAAGTCAATAAACATTCATTAGAAAATTTTTAAATGAGAAAAACTGAATATTTTTCCAGGGATTACTTAACATTTTCATTGCAGAAATAACAGCGCTGAAGGGGTATAAGTGATTTTTAACGTCCTGGAGTGTTGTAAGACAAAACTTAATCTTTATCCAATCTACTTTTTTGATTTCTCATCTGTGATTTACTTACTGATTACCAATCACGGAGTGTATTTGGCTGACAATAAAAAAAGTACAACTTGTAATACAGAAATAATAATATCACTGATTACATTTAAGCTGATCTGTTCTATTACTATAAAAAAAACTATTTCTAGTGTTATTTCTAAAAACTCTTTACCCGTCAATAACTGTTACTTATTCTAGTTTATGCTAAATGAAACCAGTGCTCTAAACTGAACACTGATTCTAAACCTGAAATCTGTTTGTTATCTGTAAATGTTACATCCAACAGCCTTTGCATCTGTAATTTTCTGTACATTGAGTTATTAAATTAAATATGGCTGATTGTAATAACCTGAAAAGGTGATTTATATTTGAGCACAAGGGTTTAAATAGTTCCGGGTTCGATTCCTGTCTCTGTGTGCATGGAGTTTGCATGTTCTCCCCGTGCTTGGTGGGTTTCCTTTGGGTACTCCGTTTTCCTCCAACAGTCCAAAGACATGTAGATTAGGCTAATTGGTGTTCTCAAATTGCCCGTAGTGTGTGAATGAGTGTGTGAGTGTTTGTATGTGTGTGTGCCCTGCGATGAATTGGCACCCTGTCCAGGGTGTACCCCGCCTCGTGCACTAAGCCTCCTGGGATAGGCTCCAGGTCCCTGCGACCCTAAATACAGGATAAAGCGGAATAGACAATGAGTGAATGAGAGTGAGATTCAAATAGTCAAAAACAGTTGCAATGTTTAAGATAACAAGTTATGTGTAGTGGGGAATTGTCTGGTCGTTAACAGGAGACCTGTGCATAAATCAAACCAACAATGATAGGCCTCAGGTTCTTAATCACACAATTAAAGTGCCCCTATTATGCCGTTTTAAAGGTTGCTACTATTGCTTAATGAGTCTCTTGAATCAGGTTTATATGTATGCATTAAATAGATTTAATTTTACCCTATTTCTAAATGATTCGTAAACGACTCGTGTGAAGCAGTTCGAAGATTCAGTCTGTCTAAACCCCTCCTTTCCGTGAGCCCTCGCTGCTGTGATTGGTCAGATGGCGCTGTGATTTATGATTGGTCTACCGCTACAGCATGTGTCGGAAAACGAAACGCCCATGACCATAACTGCTCTGGAGACCTGTTAATACATAGAAAAGATGGCGTCGGTTTTACCGTGTAACAACAAGCTAATTTAATATTAACTGTGGCTACAAAAATCAAGAGGTCTTCTATCTTTGTGTCGGTGTTGCGTTAAAAGGCCGGTGAGCAAAAAGGACAAACACAAACATGTATTATACAAAACTAAATAAAGTAAATTAAAAAGGTGCACCACAACCAAACAAAGATATAAACAATTTTTTCAAATACATATAATAAACGGTATGTAAATGTGTGTGAGTGAGTGGAAAATGTCCGAAGTCTGTGTTTATTGTATGTGTGTTATCCAAGTATACCGAGTATGGTTCGGTCTCACCAGGTTAATGAAGAATAAAAAAATATATTTTTTCGAAAGGAGAGGCCTCCGAGTGGCACAGTGGTAAAGCGCTCGCCCTATCACCCGGGGGATCGCTGGTTCGATCCCCGGGTGATGCTGTTACCTCTCACAGCCAGAGGCCTAGAGAAAGCTGATTGGCCGAGCTCTCGTAGAGGGAAGGGATGAGAGGTTCTTTGTGCTCCCACATTAATCACGGCTCTACAGCCAATCAGGGGCGTCTGTGAGCTTGCGCACGCTGAAGGAGCGGCTTGCGCTTTCCTCCGAGTGTGAGCAAGGTGCGTGAGCAAGCAGTTCGAAAAGATGCGGTCGGCTGGCGTCATTCGGTTTCGGAGGAAACACGTGATAGTCTTCGGCCTTCCTGGCTGAATGGTAGTAGTAGCCTTAATGTGGGAGCCCCCTAGTGACGGGGAGGAATTGGCCATGACTAAATTAGGGAGAAAATCTGGAAAAAGAATAATTTCCAAAAGAAAATGATCCACAGCAATCTCTCCTTCTCCCGTTCAAACAAATAACGGCAGCGCTGGTCCACCATTACTAGTCCTACAACCCCCCCCTCCCCCCCCCCCCGCTCTTTCCCCACTTGAAGGCAGGTCAGGGACAGGGGAGTTTCCCGATGGATGCGCCTTGCCACTTCGCGAGTGTTAAGTTCAGTTTTGTTGAATGGTGGAGAATGAACAGTTAAAAAGGATTTTGTGTGCCCTCGTTTTTATTGTTTTTTTATATTACAAAGTGTTTAAGAAAAACTTTATTTATCGCACACTGTCAGTGTCACAGATAGTGCAGATAGTTTATGTTCACATACAGCTACATAACACACTGCATGAATGATCATATTTGAAAAAGCATAATAGGGGCACTTTAAGGGTAATTCCTAATGTATGTCATATTTAATCAAATAGTGGATGCATTTGCTGCTTTCTGTTGCAATATGGTGTTTTTAGATACCTAGTCAGTGTAACATTTTAGTGTGTACAGTAGCTAGCTGGAAAAAAAAAGAATTCAACTGTACATTTTTTATTTTTGGTTGTGTTATAAATATAATTAACATTTTTGCTCACTTTAAAATACATTGATGTGTTATCTAATCTAAAGGTAAACTTTTTTTAATAGGTTAAATGGTTGTGATGGGCTAATAAATTTAGGCAACAGAAACTTGTGATCAATGTAGAAGTATTAGTTACTCATTATTTCACTTATTTACTTAAATTTTAAAATGTAGAAAAGTTAGCTAGTTATAACAGATTTATTATACAATCCATTCTGCTATTTGAATGCATTAATTTTCTCTTTTTATCTCACTTTATGCTGTATATGATGCATTTTGGAAGGGAACCATATCCATTATAAGTACAAAGAAGAGCAAGAAAAAAACGAGCCCATACAAAGTACACTTAAATTTAATTTAAATCAAATATAAAAGCTGACTGTATCTAAACACTGAAGTGGCTGCTGTTTTTAATGCCGTGTCATCAATGTTATTAGTCTCAGCTATACAGTAAGTCAACCTACAACCAAACAATCGAGTTATCGATTACATCCTTGCGTGCATGCACCATGCATTCTTAGTGCAGTACAATTGAGACAATGAAGCGAGGTAAAAAGATGGCAGACATTGCTTGTTCTTTAAATTGTTTAACCATCGTCAAGTTTCCTCCAGTAGGCCTACCTAATGGAAGTCTGCAGTTGAACCAGGGGTGTTACAGTAGCATCACAATTTCGCTGGGGACAAGTGGCTTCTGTAAACACAAAGTAATATTATGCAGGTTGAGATGTGCAGGGAGTATGCTCATATAACCGGTATGATATAATTTAGTAATGTGAATCTTATTTAAAAAAAAAACAACAACCAGCAACCAAAAGCTGCCGTGATGCACTTTATGTACAGGAAGGGGTGGGGGGACATATTATAATCTATTTAGTTGGAAAGACAACAGCAAAAACCAAACTGTAACAATAAAATTCAAAATGTTTAAAATAAGCTAAAATAATATCAAATAATAGTTACATTTTGTATTCAAATTGTCCCAAACTAATTTATTAGAATATAAACCTTGTTCATCTTTTGGGACTTAGGTCTTAACGGCAGAAGCTGGAGCATTATCTAATAATACCGAGAAACCTTTGCATGTCATGTAACTTGAAAAGAGTCGAGAGTCAAAAAAAGAGTAGGCACATTTATACACTCATTTCACTCACTTTTTTTTTTTATCAGAGAAAGTATTGATTTGTCATGATGTGGCAACTTTTGTTGGAAACCGTGGCAGTAACATGTCATGAAGATTTTTTAACAAGTCATGATTTTATTTTAAATAGGGCAGGCTTTGACCTATAAACCCAGGGCACAGGCAGTGATGTGAATCTCATGATGTTCATGCCTCTCCTGGTCTTCCTCATCCTTGAGCTGAACATATCTTTGATCAAGAAGTGTTTCTTCCACAGACAGGTTTATATTTTGCTCTACTGTTAACACATGGGAAATTTAGCTAAAAGAAAAAAAAAACCAAAGCAGATGTAGTGAGCAGAAGAAAAGACCAAACTTCAGATGTAGGGATAACCATTTTAACAGTAATAATTAACACTTAATAACAAAAATACATTCCTTACACAAAATACTGGTTGTGACCAACAGTGATTTACTTAGATTAGATTAACTTATTAATATATGTAAAAAAAAAAAAAAAACATTACTGTGTGAAAATGTTACAAGCAAAAGTTACTTCAGTAAGCCTACCTAATGGACGTTTGCAGTTGAACATTCTCACAACAGTATCACACTTTCGCTGGGGACAAGTGGCATCTAAAAAGATACATAAATATTATGCAGGTTGAAATTCTGAAGTGCAGGTGGCATGCTTATGTTACATTTATGGTATATGTTAGTAATGTAAATTATATAAGTAATGTGAATCATTAAAAAAAATCTTATGTTGTTTCCATTTCAAGAACAAAACCCAAAAGCTGCCTACTTTATTTACAGGAAGGGTGGGGGACGTGAAACCTCGTCAGTTGGTAAGACAAGAGAAGAAAGAAAAGAAAGGAAAAGGACGAACAAATTGTATACACTCATTTCTGTCTTCCTTCATGACACAAAAGAGCGTGGCATTTGGTCAGTCATGATGTGGCAACATTTGCTGGAAAATTTGGCAGTTACATGTCATGACGTATATAAAAAAGGGTAAGTTTAAAGCTTAAGTATGGTTGTATGGGATGTTTTCAAATGAAACATTTTATTGTAGACCACCCTGTGTGCCAGAAAATAAAAATTTTCCAAAATAAGTAAGTGTCTAAAGACTTTTCATGTTTTGCTGTTAAACAGTTCATATATAAACCTAAATACTGCATCTTGACTTCAGGAATCATGACTGGACAGAGAAATCACAATAGATATTTAAAAAGATATCATTTACACTACATTTTAATTCATTGCATTTGTTGCATAAAAGTTTTGTTTTGCTTAACGGGAATTTGTGATCACTGATAGAGCGTGCTGATCCATCATCATATTTTATTCCTTTTAAAACTGTCACTCGTTACAGACCTTGTATTATGTCTGCATCCATAAGTTATCATCTGTCCTGTGTTCTAACACCAATTATACACAAGAAAATAGATGTGATGAGTAGGTCTATAGTTTAGACTTGGGTGAGTTTGACAAGTTTAGGGAGAAGTATAAAAATAAAACACTTACTCACTCACTCATAGTCTATACCCCTTTATCCTTTTTACAGGGTTGCAGGCGGCCTGGAGTCTATCTGAGTAGATTCAGGGCACAAGGCATGGTACACTGTGGATGGGGTGCTAATACATCGCAGGGCACACACATACTCACACTATTTGGGAAATTTGGGAACGCCAATCTGAAAGTTTTTGGACCGTGAGAGGAAAACGGAGTACCGATAGGAAACCCACCAGGCACAGGGAGAACATGTTGTTCTCCCAAACTCCAAATGGAGACTCGAACATTTACATTTAGGCATTTGGCAGACGCTCTTATCCAGAGCGACTTACAAAAAGTGCTTTAATGTTTACAACATTGGATACATACTTACACTGGGTTAACTAGGTTAATAACTAAGTACCATTAGTCCAACACATCTGAGTTTTTTTTTTTTTTTTTTTTTTCCCGGGGGGGTTAGTCCAAGTACTGGAGAAACAGATGCGTCTTGAGTCGTCGTTTAAAGATAGTCAAAGTCTCTGATGTACGGACATCTAGAGGAAGTTCGTTCCACCACCTAGGTGCCAGAACAGAAAAGAGCCTGGATGAATGCCGCCCTCGATCCCTGAGAGATGGTGGGATGAGGCGAGCAGTGCTGGAGGATCGGAGGGAACGTGGTGCAGTTTGTGGTACGTAATTAGCGCAGAGAGGTAAGTGGGTGCTGGGCCATTTTTGGCTTTGTAGGCAAGCATCAGTGTTTTGAATTTGATGCGGGCAGCTACAGGAAGCCAGTGCAGGGAGCGGAGGAGTGGGGTGGTGTGGGAAAACTTGGGAAGGTTAAAAACGAGTCGTGCTGCTGCATTCTGGATCAGTTGCAGAGGACGAATTGTGGACAAAGGCAGGCCTGCCAGGAGTGAGTTGCAGTAGTCCAGTCTTGAAATAACAAGGGACTGAACAAGCACCTGAGTAGCCTGTGAAAAAAGAAATGGGCGAATTCTTCTGATATTGTAAAGAAGAAATCGACAAGAGCGAGTAAGGTTAGCGATGTGTGGGGAAAATGACAAATGATTGTCCACGGTTACCCCGAGATTGCGGGCAGTGGTTGAGGGAGTGATTTGGTTGTTGTCCATGGATATCACAAGGTCTTGACCTGGAGATGAGTCACAAGGGATAAACAACAGTTCGGTTTTACTGAGATTGAGCTTCAGTTGATAAGCAGCCATCCAAAATGAGATGTCTGCCAGACATGCTGAGATCCGGGTGGAAACCTGAGTGTCAGAGGGAGGAAAGGAGAGAACAAGTTGGGTGTCGTCTGCATAACAGTGGTATGAGAATCCATGCGATAATATGACCTTACCAAGAGACCGGGTATAGAGGGAGAACAGAAGAGGACCAAGTACTGAGCCCTGCGGGACACCAGTAGAGAGTCTACGTGGGGCAGATGTAGATCCCCTCCATGTTACCTCATGGACCCTGAAGGTGCAAGGCGGCAGCGTTAACCACTAAGCCACTGTGCTGCCTGCCATAGATAATACCACTAAGCCAAATGATAGTGAATTACTGGTTAAATTGGACTCCTACAGATTTAAACAATGCATAAATAAGTACAGTCAAACCTTGGATTGTGACCATAATTTGTTAGTTGTTATTATATTTAGTCAATCTTATCCCATTTTTGTTTAGTCAAGGACATTTGACTAAACATTTTAGTCTATTTTTAGTCAGAGGACCCCTTAAGTATTTAAGTCTAGTTTTAGTCAATGAAAACATAACATTTTAGCAGTAAGATTATTATTAATTAACCCTACGGTTAACCAAAACAATTTTTAATGGTTTTAAACAAAATAATTATCTTACCATTTAAAATTCTTTATCTGATTTTGTCAGCTAATTATATTTATTTTTAATCATCACAACAACTGCTGTATGTCCATATGTATTTGATTACAAAAAAATAGAAGCAGTATGGACAATACAGTGTTTTGAAACTTAATTTTTTTTTTAATGAATTTACACACTTGGACTGTTGTAGGGATAGCTCCAATGGGTCACAATAATTTGCTAGCTATTAGCTTAATGTGTTTGGCAACGGATTAACTATAAAATAAAATACACCACAACATAATTATGTTAACATGTGGTAAAATAATTAAACTGGGTGATTTATATGGTCTCCCTTGATGGGTCTCTTCAAGTTTTGTGTTTTTTTTCCCAGCAATTGTTTCCGATACTACTACACATGTTTTTTTTTTTCTCCAGTTCAATATGAAGAAAATGGGCCCAAATATAGGGTCTTCTCTTTCGCCTGAGTAATACTGTATCTCTTATTTTTGGAAACCACAGTCCACTGTAAATTTCGACTCAAGTTTCCATTCTGTGGTTTGCGTTCGAGGCCACAAAAGGCCAAGCAGAAAATGCATAAACACTTTTACACATATCAACATAATTTTGACTAGTTGTAGTAAAATTTTGATTACTCAAATGAAGAATTAGAGATAAATAATTGCATTAAACTGATTTGTAATTCAGTTTTGACTAGTCACATTGAAAATTAGGGATATCTTTAATTCTAATTCAATTACTGAAAATGATACTGTCACATATTTAAAGACAATTTCATTATTGATGAGTGATGTCTGTATCACTGAAAAAAAACACGTCAAATCATAAAAAAAAAACCATCAGATCTTGTTCTGCTGACAAAATATTAGCCATTAAGCTCAGTTAAGAGGTAGAAAAGCCAGATTCCCAACCAGTAAGTCTTTTATCTTTAACTAGTTTCAAGTGTTGTATAAATTAAGTGAGTTAACAACAAAAGTGTTTTACTGAACACTTGATTGCTTTATTCTAAAACACAGACAACGTTTCTATCAAATAATCTTTATTCGTCAGGCCAAACATAGGAATGCTTATCCCAATTTTTGGGCACAGCCATAGAAATTTTGAAACCAAGAAGTTTAAACGTTCGAGACTACAGGCAGTTGTTGACTGCCATGGATTTTCATTCAAGTATTAAAATCAATCCTTAAGTTTAATTATGTTTTTTTCCATAAATTATGAGCCCCTAAAATAGAAAAATAATTTTTTTTTTGTAATTCTTAAATGGTTAATGCCACTCGATTATCAATCCCCTTTAATTGAAAATGAAAGTCATGACCTCACTGGCATCTTGAGTATTTCATTTTAAATTCAATATTGAGCGGTACAGTGACCAAATGCTAAAAAAACATTTATACTGACTGTATGTTAGATAGTCACGCAGTGATGTCTAATCGACTTATTCAGAGTGACTTTTCTGGTTTTAAAGCTCTCAACGATCTGCTGCTTGACAGTTGACAGGGAGGACAATGGAATACCTGCTTTTGACCACTCCTGATGTTGTTCCAAATATGGGAGACCCATTTACCAATGAACAATTTTACAACATTAAGAGAGAATGTTCATCCAAAACTGTTATTCCAGTCCTTTGGGTGTGACATTTACGTTGCTGCACTTGCATCTTGTGAATCTTTTGATCAAGTAATATTTAGGATAAGATAAGAGGAACTTTATTTATCCCGAGGGAAATTCTTTTGTCACAAACATGCTCAATGCAGCCAAGGAACAATAAAAATAAAAATATACAGTAATAATAATAATAATAATAATAATAATAATAATAATAATAATAATAATAATAAAAACAGTATACATAAGTACAGTAAATAGTAATAACAACAGTAGAATAGTGCAAATAGATAAAAATAAAATACAATAAAATACAGTAATATAACTATTGGTGCAAGTGGTTCTGAAAAGTGACATTGCAAAATGAATAAAGAGAGTAGAAGTATGTAATAAAACTTTTTTAATAAGCCACTTTATGCACTCCATACTGCACATAATTGCCTTTTTGCACAACATTCATTGCGGACATTCCTTATACATTATACACAAGTAGACACACTCCCACAATCGTGTGTGTATGGGTATATACATGTATGCATATGTGTGTATGTGCATATGTAGATATATGTATATATATATATATATATATATATGTATGTATATATATAGACATGTATATGTGTGTATATTCTGTATGTGTATATGTGTATACTTATGCTCACTTTTTTTATTATTATTTTTTTTTTTTATAACACTTGCACAATATTTTACTACTGTATTATCCATATGTATATTTATTCTTATAATTGTACACCACTATTGCTTGTGTAGCTTGCACATAAGAATTTCACTCACGTGTACGGTACCAGTGTACCAGTAACGTGATGTGACAATAAAAGCGACTTGACTTGACTTAAATTGACTTAATAGTGGGATGAAACAAACATTCAATGACATACATATGTGTAATATTGCACAATTTGACTGAGGACAAAGTAACATTAGTATTAATATTGTTATTAATCCTGAGAAATCACCTACAGAGCAGTAAAGAGTTGTACAGTCTCATTGCTACAGGTAGAAAGGATTTCCTGTGATGGTCAGTTCTGCATTTAAATCCGATGAGTCTTTTGCTGCGTGTGTTCCGATGGCCCATCATGGAGGCGTGCATGGGGTGAGAATTGTGATTGTTTGACCATGTCATCATACTTAAAATAAAGGGCTATTAATGTAGCTGCTAAATTTGGTACTAAATATGTATAGTGTATAGTGAAATGGTTGCAATTCTGATATCAGTTAAAGGAAACATAGTTGTATGTGGATGGATGTACAGTGGTGTGAAAAACTATTTGCCCCCTTCCTGATTTCTTATTCTTTTGCATGTTTGTCACACAAAATGTTTCTGATCATCAAACACATTTAACTATTAGTCAAAGATAACATAGTTGAACACAAAATGCAGTTTTTAAATGGTGGTTTTTATTATTTAGGGAGAAAAAAAATCCAAACCTACATGGCCCTGTGTGAAAAAGTAATTGCCCCCTGAACCTAATAACTGGTTGGGCCACCCTTAGCAGCAATAACTGCAATCAAGCGTTTGCGATAACTTGCAACGAGTCTTTTACAGCGCTCTGGAGGAATTTTGGCCCACTCATCTTTGCAGAATTGTTGTAATTCAGCTTTATTTGAGGGTTTTCTAGCATGAACCGCCTTTTTAAGGTCATGCCACAACATCTCAATAGGATTCAGGTCAGGACTTTGACTAGGCCACTCCAAAGTCTTCATTTTGTTTTTCTTCAGCCATTCAGAAGTGGATTTGCTGGTGTGTTTTGGGTCATTTTCCTGCTGCAGCACCCAAGATCGCTTCAGCTTGAGTTGACGAACAGATGGCCGGACATTCTCCTTCAGGATTTTTTGGTAGACAGTAGAATTCATGGTTCCATCTATCACAGCAAGCCTTCCAGGTCCTGAAGCAGCAAAACAACCCCAGACCATCACACTACCACCACCATATTTTACTGTTTGTATGATGTCCTTTTTTTGAAATGCTGTGTTACTTTTACGCCAGATGTAACGGGACACGCACCTTCCAAAAAGTTCAACTTTTGTCTCGTTGGTCCACAAGGTATTTTCCCAAAAGTCTTGGCAATCATTGAGATGTTTTTTAGCAAAATTGAGACGAGCCTTAATGTTCTTTTTGCTTAAAAGTGGTTTGGAAATCTGCCATGCAGGCCGTTTTTGCCCAGTCTCTTTCTTATGGTGGTGTTCCATGTTTTTGCCATTTGTGGATAATGGCTCTCACTGTGGTTCGCTGGAGTCCCAAAGCTTTAGAAATGGCTTTATAACCTTTACCAGACTGATAGATCTCAATTACTTTTGTTCTCATTTGTTCCTAAATTTCTTTGGATCTTGGCATGATGTCTAGCTTTTGAGGTGCTTTTGGTCTACTTCTCTGTGTCAGGTAGCTCCTATTTAAGTGATTTCTTGATTGAAACAGGTGTGGCAGTAATCAGGCCTGGGGGTGACTACAGAAATTGAACTCAGGTGTGATAAACCACAGTTATTTTTTAACAAGGGGGGCAATCACTTTTTCACACAGGGCCATGTAGATTTGGAGTTTTTTTCTCCCTTAATAACGTAAACCTTCATTTAAAAACTGCATTTTGTGTTCAATTATGTTATCTTTGACTAATAGTTAACGGTTTTTGATGAGCAGAAACATTTAAGTGTGACAGACATGCAAAAGAATAAGAAATCAGGAAGGGGGCAAATAGTTTTTCACACCACTGTATGTCTAAAATATAAAGTTGAAAGTAGTACATTACTGTAATCGGTTGTACATTTGTTTGTAATGGAGTAATGTAATATATTACTATTCCTAAATTCAGTATTTCATTACAGTTAATAATTAAGAAATTTGTTTTACATAGTTTCTTCAATTATCTGCATAATGGTCACTGTTGACTACTGGGTGAACTGATTTTCCTCACCACAATTGGCTCAAGGATGCAGCACTTTAGCAGTGAGAATAATTTACTGTATTTGCTCACGTTTGGAGAGACTCATCCTCATAAGGTATATCCACTGCTTGAACATGTCAAATAACCTAGATTAAGTAGGACATCAACCAATACTGTTTTTGTGACTAACAACCGATTACTAGACATGTTATTAATATTGTAGCGTTTTTACGCCGGAAAGGATGGTGGAGAGACGAGTGAGCTTATTTGCTACCCAATGCAATGGCTGGGAGTACTTTATTAAGCACACAGCATGAAAGGCATGAGCAGCACCTTCACTCAGGAGCCTACATCCAATTCAGCACTAGCTTGAACTGGAGCACATTTCACACGTCACACACCCGCCTCACACACAACAGGGCCTAAGCCACTAACCAAAACACCTTTCCCCAACATGGTGAACACACACCGACATCCCCGCAAGGCATGCTGGTCGTCAGCCGCCGCCCCGCCCACGCCACAATATATTTATTTTAAAGTTTAGTACATGCCAAAAAAAAAAAATCTACCTAAGTATCATACATAAAATTTGCAATGATCTGATAAAGATAGCCTGACAAATGTCATTTTGCATTAAGTGAATAATGGTCATCATCCTTATCTGCGTTGTGAGGCCTGGCAATGCGCTGGAGAACAACCTATATTGAAAGCAAAAACATTAAAAAGATCAAGGACTAAATCAAGTTGCATTACAGAATATACTCACACATACATAAGTTCAACATCATCATATCTACCTTTATAATAAATATATACAGTGGTGGCCAAAAGTATTGAGACAGAAGTAAAAATCAGTGTTTTCATGCTAATCTCAAACATTTAAACGATGACACGTCATATTTAACGCAATTAAATGTTGCTATACATGCAGTACAATGCTTTATTCTTCAAAACCTGTTGAGTCAGAAAGATGTCCACAGTACTCTGGTGTCACCCCCTTAATCCATGCCTGTTTGATTGTTTCCTGAAGATCATACACAAATTTCCCACAGAAGTTCACAATTCATTTAAGAATCCCTGAGTTTTAGGCATTTTGTGTAGAGGCAGAAAATAAAGTCCTACCACTTATTCGTTCTGTCAATTAACTTAAGAAGCTGATTTTGATTAACACAACTCTTCAGCCAGATCTGAATTAATGAGTGACATCACCTGTTTTGTGTACGGTGGGAATTAATACATGGCTTATCTTGTCTTAATACCTTTGGCCACCACTGTGTATCTCTCTCTCGTGTGTGTGTGTGTGTGTGTGACATCAGTCTTAGTGTCATGCTAGCTTGCTAACTTTTAGCTAAACTTTGACTAAACTATCAAAATTACTAGAATATCTAACAATTTACAATTAACACTTTGCAGGTACATGCACTTACCAAAGAACTGTCCTCTGGCCTCTGGCACATCAGAATGGATTCCATTCAGGTTCGACTGCTTTACCTGGATCTCCTGGATGTTTAGTGTTTGAATTTCCCAGCTTGAATTTTGACTTGAGTTCAGTTTTTAGACCTAAATTGAACTTCAAGTTTCACATCTTGTTATGAACTATTGAGAAATTCAGTGGAAATAAATGCAAAAATATTGAAGTCCAATTTTTTTATTCAAATATTTAAATTTAATAAATTGAGCAGTATTTACTATTCAGCCGATTAAATTTTTAAATAAAAATATTAAATAAATAAACTTTTTTATATAAATGATATGATTCAACTCATTATAATGCCAATTTACTTCCATAAATTTTCTTCAAAAACACCTTCAGCAACCAATTTACACAACTACTGTCGAGCTACTCTCTTGATTATTCTATATACTTAGTCAAGAAATAGCATGATTTTTTGCTTGCACTATTTTGGCCTCCCCCACCTTCCTATCCCACCTAAGTATACTTTCTACCTATTCATCTCTCTTTCTCTCTCTCTAGATATATATGATATTCTTACGTTTCATACATTGGAGCGCTTGAATCAACCACAGGACAGAATTTAATTAATCTTTTGCAGTACTTAGATATCTGCCTGAAGGTTACCCTGCGCCATAAATTAAATAAAAATGGTGAGTAAAAGCGATTCAACCGTTATGCAGTTATGAGCCAAATTTGATAATCTACTTTAAAATAAGCTCCTAATAACTTGCACAATGTAGACAAACACTTGCACCAATAAACATTGATTCGAAAAAATTTTAATTTGAAAAACTTACTATTTTTCCTGGGATTAATTAACATTTTCAGTGCAGAAATAACAGCGATGAAGGGGTATTAATGATTTTTAAACGATTTTTAACGTTTTTTTTAAGGCAAAACTTTATCCAATCTACTTTTTTAATTTCTCATCTATGATTCACTCTCTGGCAATAAAAGAAGTACAACTTAGTGAAAACAAAGCACAAGATATTCAACCTTACAAAATGTTATTTCTGTGCATTAACAAGTTATAAGCCATACAGTTCATTTTGTATGCGTATTAAAAGATATGGTGTTTATTAGATACCTAGTCAGTGTAACATTTCAGTGTGTACAGTAGATAGCTGGGAAAAAAATAATTTAACAATACACTTTTTTATTTTTAGATGTCTTATAAATATAATTAAAATACATTTACACTTTAAAATACGTTTAGATGTGTTATCTAATATAAAGCTAAACTTTCTTTAACAGGTTAAAGGATTGTGATGGGACAAATGTCGATATATAAGCTAGCTATTATAGATTTAATATTAATATCAATCTATTCTGCTTTTTGAATGCATTCATTTTTTTAAGTAATTTTTTGAAAGAATCCCACCAAGTCTATATGCCAAAACTGACTTCGAATATCGATTACAAAAAAAAAAACCCAAAGGCAATTGATGTAAATAGCAACTCACTTCATGCTGTATATGATGTATTTTGGGGGTAAACATATGCATTATAAGTACAAATAAGGAATAAAAACAAAATAAATAAAATAAATTTACACAAGTGCTTTTACACTATGAGAAGTACAGGCACGTGCAAATTACACCTGTACTTCAGCATGATTTGAATCAAATATAAAAACTGACTGTACCTAAACACTGAATGGGCTGCTGTTTTTAATGCCGTGTCATCAATGTTATTAGTCTCAGCTATACAGTAAGTCCACTACAAATGACAAATCGAGTTATAAACTTTCGAAGATACGAACAAACATTCGAGCATGTTCAATAGCAGAAGTTAGATCACATGTCCGCCATACATCGGCGCGTGCGTGCAGCATGCATCCTTGAGAAAACTGAGCGAGGTAAAAAGATGGCATTTATTGCTTGTTTTTTTTAACATGAATCATTCAACCATCGACACAATTCTTAAGAGCAGTGTACTGTAATATACTGTGTTAATATCCTAGTACCTAGAGGTTTGATGCAATTACGAATTGGACTTACGAATGAGCCCTTTGGAACGAAACTCATTTGTATGTAGGGGAATAAATGTATATACAATGACAGCTTTGCATTTATCGCCAGATCACAAACCAACTATGTGCATACTGCCATCTGCTGTGTCGAGGAGCTTACAGTAAGTACGCAAGAGTAATCGGGTACAGAACAGTACAGTATTATTAATGTAAAAGTGGGCCAGTAAGAGAGTGGAGGCAGTGTTAAGTAAGCAATTGTGTCTAGTGTAAAAGCAGCCCGGTAAATGAGACTCAGAGAAAGCAAAAGCTTAATTTACAATAATGATAAAGAGCAATTACACATAACATTGATGCATGATATGTTTACAATACATACATATATAATAGACCATATATTTACATGAGAAACGTTAAGTTCACCGCATTTTAAGCTCTCAATACATTCCATTACACTAAAAGCCCCATTTTTACTAATTAAATTAATACAGCATCATCATCTATTTTTTTACCTTCATTTTTTTAATCACCCCAAATATTACTCAATAATACTTAAAGAACAATTTGGAGAAAGAGGGCTGAATAAACTAACAAACAACTGAATTATTTTTATTAAATTGCTAAATTAAAAACCTACGCTACAGGAATGGAATATAATGCTATAAAAGAGTGCTATAAAATTGGTGTTACAGTTAAAATTATTTTAAAAAATGTGTTAACATGGATTGCGAGTAACTCAGTTTGGCAAGACAAGCTAAATTTTAAAATAAATTTTAACTTGGTAAAAGAGCAATTCTTGACATACGAGTAGTATGTGTGTGTCTGCTGAGCGTCACATGATCACATTTTTCCAAGGTTTAACCTTACATTAAAAAGTGCAAGAGTTGAATTGCACAATTAGATTAAAAGTGTATAGCAAAAAGGAAAAAAAAAAAGGACAAAACACTGCCAAGCACATGTACATATGTACAGAAAAGATATCCACAGTATATTAAAAAATCTCCCAAGGCTGAAGATTTATCAGGTTTGATGATTCATGATATCTTCAGTTCCACTGATAACAGAAGGTGGCTCAGGATGCAACAGTTTCCATATAGAAGTTGACATGACATAACTTCCACATGAACAAATCTGGAGGACTGAGAATCTCTGAGACTAATTAGGCTACAGGAATTAAATAGTAGCCAGAAGGCACATGTTATATGATGACATCTTCCATGGTGTTCTTGTTGTGCTGTGCTTCTCTGGTGGTGATTCACCCAGTTTCAGTACCAGAGTCTTACAGAACTCGTGTTTAAAAGTGGTTGCATAGCCGGCGTGGTCTCCTGCACAGAAAGTTTAACTTCATCTTCTCCTATTAACAAAAATCAGAACAGTTCTGCGATTACAAACCTTAAAACCAAGTGAATTCCATTTGTATACTTTCATTTGACCTTACTCATTTGTTAACAGAGGACTACAATAAATTATTGGCCTCTCATGGTCCCTAATATACTGTACAAGTAGAGCTGAATGATACATTACTGTAATAGACATGCTATAAAAGCTGCGATATCAATTTGACACATTGTTAAGGCGATTACAAAAAAAATAAAGTAGCCCCTGTAAAAATATTTTACTTTAATCAGTTTTTTTTTATTGTGATTGTTCTCATTAGTGCCAACTGCATAAAAAACTAAATGTGGAAAAATAAACTTGTAATAAACTTTAATGTTTTCCTCTCTTATATATGAGGTTTTTATGTTAAATATGTTGACCTCCAAAAATTAAGTCTTGATTCTAGAATAATTTACAAAGGTGAGGTCAAACACAAATTCCCCTCTGTTCACAATATACAACACAATAGTGAACATGTATTCTTTACCAGGGTCGGGAACCTATGGCTCGCGAGCCAGATGTGGCTCTTTTGATGGCCGCATCTTGTTCGCAGACAAATCTTTAATTAAAAATAATAATAATGTCAAAAATATAAAACATTCTCATGTATTTCAATCTTCATTAATTTCCTACCACTCATTTTTATGGTTGCGGGTGGATGAAGCCAATCACAGCTGTCCTCCGGGACAACACCAAAATTTTATTGGATAATGTGTAACGTACACAGGTCGTTGTGAGGTTAGGCAGTAAGCTTCCTTCCTTTTAATTAAGTAGTCAGCTAGCTAATTGCAGCAACCCTTTTATCGAAGAAGATGGCTAAAAGAAAAAAAGATGAGGACTATCGAACTTTTCAGCAGAAATGGACAGAGGAATTTGCCTTTGTGGAGAGAGCAGGTTCTGCAGTGTGTCTAATTTGCAATGATAAAATTGCATCGATGGAACGGTCAAATATAAAGCGTCACTTCGACACACACCATACTACATTTGCATCGAAATATCCTGCGGGGGACAGCAGGAAGAAAGCATGTCAAGAGCTACTGTGCAGAGTGCAAGGTAGTCAGCAGCAACTCCGTTTGGACCCAACAAGGTGACTGGAATTCAGCTAGCGTTGCTGGTGCTTTAGCAATTCTGAGAAACGGAAAGCCATTCACCATGGCTTTCGCGGTGTTACGTCCCGTAGTATTTTCGGGTATGCCGCATGTGCTTTGGTGCCTATGTCTTTCAGGTCCTGGGATTGGATATCGCAACTGTCAATCCTTGTTTCCAGCGCGATAGCGATTCCCGGAGGGGATGAGGCAGCCCTAGCCGAGTATAATAACCCAGAAGTGTTTCCAGCAGCCAGAGGCGCGGCTTTTTGTTTCATTCATATATATTGTTGTTATGGTGACGCTATACTTACGGTGTTTTAAATGTTGTGTCTGTGATTTGTGAATGGTGTGTTTTACACTAAGCTCTCTCTACGAGTATTGTTTTGGTCTGACTGCTCCTGGTACGAGTTCTTGGATGTATTTCCATTTGCGGTGTTGAGTCCAGGTTAGTATGCCCTAGGATATACATAAGCAGCACGTAGAGCAAGGGCTAGTTAGTGGGCATCTTACGCCCTGGTTTTGTTTTCGCTTTGTTTATAGGTTAGAGTGACTGCCGCGCATAAGTTAGAAAGTGTTTTGTTTTATTTATTTATTTGATTTAAGCTCTGCTCATGGCTCCCACCGTTGAATGTGTTTTTAAAAAAAAAAGTTTTTATATTTTGTATACATTTTCTGTAAATGTTATTTCTTTCTCTACTTATACTACTGGTATCCACTGTAACCTTAGAGCAACTGGGTGTGTGTTTTGGTGCTTTAAATTATTACAGTTTCCTAAACCTTAGTGTTACTCTCGGGTTTGTCTCATTCCTGTTCATAAGTGACTCCTTAAACTTGTAATCAGTGACGGTCTTCAATATATTAAACTTCCTTTTTTAATTTTTTCTTATGTCGGCTTCCTATCTCCCTTAGACAGCAAAAGCAAACATAACAACTAAATTGGAAACCGTAACAGCGGCTTGTCTGAGCGAAATCCGGACTTTTCTTGAAATGAAAAACACTGAGCATCCTGAGTTAGCTAACACTGCGTGGCTCCTGAAGTTCTACTATCTCGTGGACATGACTGAACATCTGAACCAGCTCAATGTGAAAATGCAAGGCGTTAAAAATACAGTCTTATCCCTTCAACAAGCAGTGTTTGCATTTGAGAACAAGCAAAAACTCTTCGTTCCCGACATTGAAACAGGTCGTTTTCTACACTTTGACAAACTTGGGGAGTTTAAAGATGCATGCACAACAAGTGACCCTGCTCAACATCTTGATCTTCAGCAGCTAGCGGGCTTCACATCTAATCTCCTGCAGTCATTCAAAGCACGCTTTGGAGAATTTTGTGAGCGCCAAGATGAGTTACATCCCCGGTCTATATCAGAGTTTTTAAACCACAAGCTGCTGACCTGAAGGCCTGAGACAAGTGGGTGAATAGGTTCACAACAGCAAGCAGAGCAATTGGGGAGAAAACTTAGGACAAGACTTGCGCTTCCCATCACATACCACACACTGCAGCATGTGAGTATTGCTGTAATGACATGTTTGGCTCTACGTATGAATGTGAGCAGCCTTTCTCACATCTAAAGAACATTAAGACCAACCTACGATCATGTTTAACGTATGGAAGTCTCAACGCCTGCATTAACCTTAGAGACTTATTGTACTTTAAAAGTGTTGGTCTTACATAATATGCAAACATTTACTTGTATTTAGTTTTAAACATGTTGTATGGCTCTCACGGAATTACATTTTAAAATATCTGGCGTTCACGGCTCTCTCAGCCAAAAAGGTTCCCGGCCTCTCTTCTATTCTATAACTCGTGTTTTTCCTCTCTAGTGTGCCGCATGTTATAGCATTTTATGCTATGTTATTGCTATAGCATTTGACAATTAGCATGTCAAAACATTTTAACAAATAAGTGCCTATTAGATATACATACATTGAACTGCCACTTTAAAAGAAACACCTGTGTTTCTCGTTCGTTCAATTATATAATCTGACAATCAGGAAGTAGCAGCGCAACATAAGAATCATTTAATTATGGGTCAAGAGCTTCAGTTACATCAAACTAACATAACATGATGAAAATGTGATCTCAGTGACACTGACAAGTGCAAGTCTGTTGGTGCCAAACAGGATGTAAATATTTTACATGCGGTGTGGTTCAGAGGGCTAAAACACTGAGTTACTGATTGGAAGATCGGCAGTTCAAGCCCTAGCTCCACCAGGTTGCCATTGTTGGGCCCTTGAGTGAGGCCCTTAACCCTAATGGAGTGGGAAATGTTTTTAATAAGAGCAACACCACACTTCAGTAGTAATGTGTAGAGGTTTTAATTCTCAGAGATTTGTTAACTGTTTGAAGCATAATTAATCTATTAATGTGTAATGCAAGAGCTAGCAACTTTCACCATGAAAATCACCAAAACATTTTTGCTAAACTGTAACTAAGAGGACATTTAAACTACAGCGTGGATGTGAAGCACACAAACCCAAAATGAAACCCCTCTTCCTGAGGCCATTTTATATGTAGTGGTCTTCCAGATTCCAGAATTTTTATAACAATTTTTATTAACTATTTATCTAAAAGCCTAACATGCAACAGTGGGACAGTAAATAACTGATAAGGTTTCCTATGCTTCTGTGAAATATGTATTATAGTATACAAACACTTCGTTATGCAGCTATAGGTTATACAAAATGTTCAATGTTTTAGACTGTGATTTTAACCATAACGTTAAAAAAAAGAATTGGTGTTTGTGATTTTAATAGAATATTTACAAGTTTACAAGTACAAACTCACTTAAGTGAGGGTGATACAATAAAAACTAAATATGTAATGGAAACCCATTACACAATGAGTTTGGATATGATTATGCCTTGTATTAGTATTGTACTGCTATTAATCAAGGCTGTCACGCAAATTTTTTTCCACTTATTTAAATAATGTCGATGAGAAAGCACAAACATGCATGTGTATGCACTTAGTCTACTTGGCTGGTTCTATGTAACATTATTCAGTGGATGTTAAGTGAAGTGCATTAGATACAGTAGGTACATTAGTTATCTCTGACTGAGCATAAGAATTACGTTTGTTTCACTTTAAAAACGTTTTCTTTCCCAAAATTTAATATTACTTATTTTCATGTAATTTAATTCAAGAAGTGAAACTTTTCTAGATTCGTTATACAAAGTGAAATATTTCAAACCTTTTAATTAATAAAATCCAGTACTGTACATCAAAATAATAAAATATTTAATTTAAAGTTTGACTAATTTACTTCTCATAAAGTAGTATAAATCCCACCTATTTCTCAGTCTAGATTATTACGTGCAATCATGGTGAAGACTACTGAACTGACAGCCAATATTAAAGCATATTCATAGGCTGACTGGAAGGAAAAGTGTGGTAGGAAAAGATAAGCATCAGAAATAAAAGCAGCCTTAAGGAAAACAATTAAAGCTAAATAAAGAACAAGGGAGAACTCTACAGGATTTAGATGAAAGTCGGTGGATGAAGATTGGACTTCAGGAAGTGGAGTTTAATAGTCACAGGCAGATCACCTCTATGACATACTGCACTGATGCAGTAATGTGTGCTAAAGGAGCCCCAATCATGTACTAAGTGCCTAAATTAACACACTTTTCATAAGCTAGACGTAAGTGTACGGTAAATCCTTTTTTGATTGCTCTAACGAAATATTCTAACATTTTGGGATACTGTATTTTTTCATAAGCTATAAGCTGTGATTATTGAAATTTAAACAAAACAGTTCCTTCTTGCGCTACAGTTACTGTACCTGTTTATTTTATCACAAGAGTGGTGAACTAAGACAGTAAATGACAGCTGTCATGAAAAAATAAAAAGAGCATACTGTTAGTCACACATGCTCTGCAAGAAGCACAGTTTCACAAGCGGGAATGGATTAATCTTTAAAACGGCATGGATTAAAAAAAACAAAACCAACTACTTATACAGTATATCTTGATGGTATGTGTCAATCGGGAAGGCTTCAGGCACCAAACTGAGCATTTAGGTTTTTGGATATGACATGTAGAACCAAAGTCTATTTTTGACGTTAGTTTTACAAATTTGTAAAATTCCCTGCTCATGGAATATGGGAATGATGTCACAAAAATGTACAACTCACAAAATGTGCATGCTTTTATTATTATTATTATTATTATGTTGCATAGGCATGGGTGATCTCATGAATCTGTGCTGTTTCTTTGCCTATGTGACTCTTTCTTTCTTTTTTTTTTTTTTGCCCAGTCATGTTTGTATAGTTGGCTAAAATAAAATGAAATTCAGTTCATCATGTACGCCAAAGAGTGTTTAGATCTTACTCTTCACATATGCATAGATGGAAGGGTGGGTTAGTAGGTTGTATATCAGAAATGTAAAATTAATAGAAATATCAAATAAATATTGTGTTAAGGTTCATATGCATTTGGTGTTTGTTGTATGTAGTAGACCACTTTTGTCCTAGCAAGTAATCCCAGCTTGTTCCACTGGCTACCACTGCAAGTATATTTCAGATTTTGGGAAATACTGGACTTCATCCAGATCCAGTATGGGTTTTCCATGCCTTAATTAATGTTAAAATACGAGAGCCACTCTCTACTGTTTAATTCAATTAATTATTGTATATCATTACTGTGTGTAATTTGGTCAAAAGTATATTTACCTGACTGGCCACAGCCACACATGAGAAATCGGAAGACTGAACATAGCGTGCGTTGAATCCATTTGAACCTAGAACCTGGAACAAAAAATAAGAAAGATAAGTGACGTTCTAAGAAACTCAGCATGCCTGATGAAAATGTATTTCTCTATAACGCAAAAAAACCACAGACTTAACACCTACAAATCCAACGCCCAGAGGGCTCACATGAGCAGGATTTTCAGAACTGTATATTCAGTCTGTGGTTCGGGAGGTAGGCTAGCTACAGTATATAATAAAAGTGCTAGGCTTCTCGTCATGAGTGAAAGAACAGCCAAAGGAACTACGTTAGCATAAAGGCTCATGCATGAACATACTAAAAGAGCATAAAGAATGTGCATTTTCAGTTTGACATTACCAAAGCACACATCTCTCAACCTGCAGGAAACTGTCTTAACTAACGAGGGGGTGGCGTGGGGCGACGGACTCATCTTTAAACAAAATGAGTTGACATGAGCCTTTTTTAAGTGAATCAATCAAGTCTCTCTGTCAGTTCAAACTGATCTTACAAAATCGGTTTCTAAACTGGTATGAAAGTCAAGGTATCGGTATCTGGCATCTGCCCTAAACATAATAAGATAAAGAACTACAGTCCTTGCACCAGGTGAAATTATAACTCTTATACAATTAGACTTATTTGTTATTTATCAACCGGATTATTTTTGAGTTAGAGAGTTGTGGATTTAATAAATCCTCCATTTTGTGTAATTTCTCTGCTAATAGTCATTCAAAGTATAACTAGGCGACATGACAAAACTAATAACTCACAAACAAAAGACATGGCACTCGGGGTTAGTATGTTAAAGCTGTCCGCGTTTTTAAATGCTTTATAATGATAATAATGATAACGCGGAGCGGAGCGGAGCTAAACGCGGATTTTTCGCAGACTTTATTAGAGCACAAAGTCTTCATTAGAGCACAAACACGGTTTATCTCCGCTTCCAGTCCTCTGAAAAGTTTTCACCAAAGATGCAAAGTTGGCGTTCCATCAAAACAAACTGTTATTGATATTCATCAACTTAGTAGATTTGTTTTCACGACTTCGACGCGACTAGTTAAAAGATCCAAAAAGAAAACATGGCCTTTGGGGGATTTCTAATGTCTTAAAGTAATAACAGACAAGACAAATAAACCAAGCTATATAAATGTATATACATTATAACCAGCGTTATTAAATTCCTTTAACATCGATGTTACAGGTCGCAGCTACGGGGATTTCCTGGAAGATCATGGATTTCTGGTCGCGCTCCGTGAGTCAAAAATCAACGAAAATCCCGGCGGCTCGAGATTAAACCAAACAACTAATAACTGGTGCACGGCGTCGTTTCATTATTTACCGCAGCGATATGACTCCATAACGATCTTTTCTTTCCTCGAATCAATCGGGTTAAAGTCACCGCTGTCCGACGGGCTCCCTGATCCTTTCCTTCTAACTCGCGCGCAAGTTTTCGCGTTGAAGGGGACGGACCCAATGGAATGACGTAACGTAGCGTCAGAGAAGTAACCAGTAGGATAGAGCTCCAGAGTTTCTGCATGGCCGCAAGTTTTTTTTTTTTTTTAACTCTTTACAGTTAAATAAACAACATTAAAAAAGGTCAAAGAAGTAGAAGATGAAGCCAGGGTATAGTAAAACAAAGACAAAGTGGAGATTCTATAAGATGACACAAAATGAAGAATACAAGAAAACTGTTTTATCGTTTTAGACTTTAAAGAGTCTTGTAGAGTTTCTATCAGGGGCGGACTGGCCCTGGACTTCCTGGCTCATTAATGTGGAGATTTATTTATATCACAACTTACTAGTATAAAAATATAACGCAATACAGAAATAAATGCTTTTTAAGTATCACTGAACATATATCGGGTCATATTTGTAAAAAATCACAGCAGGTCAGTGATGATAAACCAGTGCCTAATGATGACCAACACCTCTCCCCTGATCTACCTGAGTGAAAACGATGCCAATCAAACTGTACAGGTAATCTGGAATAAAATCAGTAGCAGCATCAGCTCATGCTAGTAATTATTATTGTAGTCAATATTGATTCAAAATAATATTTTCCCAGCCTTATTTTCAATTAATATTGTCTACAATAATAATTAAAATGAGTACCTAGTTTACTAGCCCGAGCTAATGCTGGGAGAGGTGTTGGTCAACATCATCACTGACCCTGAGGCTGCTGGATCCAGACTCTCTGTCCCTGACCATGTAATGTTAGAGCTGTCAGAGCCTGCGGAACTGTAATTTCCCCTCACGCCAAAGGCAGAATCTGTTACTTTGAAGAATTTCACAGCATCTGCTTTTAAAGCTTTTTCTTCTTGTCGCATAAATTTTCAGCTCCATCTTTCCTTTTTTTCAATAAGCATCCGTGGTAATTTTTCATTCTTTGCTGTATCGAGAAACCACTCATTTCTGTTTTCTGGAACCACTGGTTTCTATGTACCTGTCTAGAACAATTTACCTCAATGTCTGACTTACATTTCCTTAAAAAAAAAAAGGCTTTGGGCGGATAACATTGGTAAATTAATTTGTATGTTACTTCTTTTACTTTATTCGTTAAAAGATACTTTTGAGGCAAAGACCCTACTTCCTCCCAGGGTAAATTCTCTACAATACTATTTTAATATGATATTACATAAGGAATTGTAATGACCTCTCTCTAGAAGAGTGTTTTGATTTTATACTTTTCCCCTGTTGCTCTATAGAAAACCAAACGCTTCAAAACCACTGTGTCAGTAAGTTTCAAAGAATAAGAGCATGGCCAAGAAAATGTAGAGCCTTGTTACAATAAAGTCACCCCAGAGGGTATGGCATGGCTGCTAACAAGTATTTACTCCAACATTCGTCTGGAAAAATAGCTCACTGCTACTTATTGATATTTGCCTTTAGTTTAGGGACATCTATCCTTCTTTCTCCCACTCTCTACTTTTCTTACTTCCTCTCTATCTCAAACTTTATAGCTATTAGGTAGTAGACATGCATTCCGCTTGCTCCTACTAAGGCAAACCAAGTATTTTATGAATTATACTTACCTTCAAGCAAAAGCATAAGAGGTTCTCAATTGATCATCAATTCTGTTTTTCCCTTTTAAATAGATTAAATACAAAGCGTAAAATCCAAAGTGAGTTGAATATTTTTCACTCCAGAGACACATCTTCAGCACCCGAAACTCACAAAATAAAATACAGTAAATTAAATCTTTTTTTTAATGTAATGTAAACTAATTATAACATTTTGCCCAAATTTAGCAAAACATTAGATGCTCCACATTCGCTGTACATTGGCTCACTGCAGCTTCTCGCGCGTAGATTTCCCGCGTAAATGACGTAAAACGGAAGCACGTTCATGTGGCGTCCGCCCAGCTGTTTCAGTAGGTCTATGAACAATGATGAAAAAACGAACAATTGTTTATTCAAACATTGAATAAACTGTCAAATGTTCAAAGTTATTTTTTCCCTTTAAAGTGTACAGTTTTATTGCATTTAAGTAGATTTTTTAGCTTAATGCTCTACTGAGTGTCCAGCTTTTAAACAAATGAAATAAAGTCCACTTCATTTCACGAAATATATATACTTCATTTCATTTTGAAATCCATAGGACTTATGTTCATTTGGTTGGGAGCTTATGTGAATACAAGATGAACGTGTGAAAAAACAGGACTTAAAGAAGCACTTGAAGGCAGCACCAGAGGCCACGCCTACGTCTCGCTTTGATTGGTCTATTTCGTTACACCCACAGTGACAGTGCGAGGGCGCGTACTACCCGTACTACACTGATGTGTTTAACACAGTGAGGCGGTTGTTGTGTGTACTAGTTAGTAGGTTAGTGCGCTGTTCGACGTCGTTGCAACACGTCCCTCTCGGCTTTGACGGAAAGCGCCATGTCACTTTGCAAAATCGGTGCCCAACTCAAAACTTCTTTGAGGGAAATTCTGAAGAGCCAGAATGTAATTTCGACTCGAGCTTATTCCGCGGTCGCGCAGGCGCGGTCGGTGCTGGAGGGCGAGCTGGAGACGATCCGCGCCGCTGGGACCTGGAAAGGGGAGAGAATAATTACCTCCAGCCAGGGACCGCATATCAATGTGGACGGCACTCGTGGCGGTGAGCGGAGGATTTTAGTGATTCTTATACTTTACACGAGATATTGCACTGACATATGTTGAGCAATTGCCACAAAAAAAAAAAATAATCAGGAAGTTAAATTATGTTTACTTGCATTTCACAAGCGCAAAGTAACTCTCTGAGTGGAATAACTCTCTATTATATTAAACCAACATTCATATGAACATTCAGCCCATTAAACATGAATTGCTTTGTTACAGTGTGTAATTATTTCACTGGCAAACGGCAAGAAACTTTGTCCACTAAGTTAAGCTAAATGAACGTTAATTAGCTAAATTAAGACTTCAACACCACAATTAAACACAATAGTTTAAGGAACAAGTTTGTGTAAAAATGAATAAATAGTGACCAGTGCAATGTTTTTCCCAGCTAAAAAGGACTTTTTGGTGTGAATGGCAATTTTGAACACCCCCACTGTGGATCATACCATCTCTTAGTTTTTGGAAGAAAAACAAGGATCTCTTAGCTTGGCTTTGTTACATCACCTGTAATTTTGTGTGAACAAGTGAAACAGCTTATTAAAATGTTATTGCTTACTTCTCACTATGTTTAAAGTTAGGTTGTTGTGATGTTTATTACGGTACCATAAACAAAGGCTATGCTCCAAATCGATGCTGCATGTATTTAGTGTATAAGACAAGATTGTATATGCCAGTTTATGCCACTTTGCCTTTTAGCTACACATAATTTTTTAACAGATTTGTGTGTCTAAGATCCACAATGGTACTAATAAAAACACAAACAAAGCTTAGCTTTCTCATTTGTCTCTATATACATTTTAGATATATTGAACTTCTGTGCCAATAACTACTTGGGGCTGTCCAGTCATCCAGAGGTCATTAAGTCCGGAATTGAAGCGCTGCAGAAATATGGAGCTGGTCTGAGTTCCGTCAGGTTCATTTGTGGGACACAGGTGAAGAAAAAGCTCATTACAAATAAATGAAACGGTGACTTTTGTGACCAGACATTTATTTTTGATTATTTAAACCCAGGATATTCATAAGCAGTTGGAGCAGAAGCTAGCTCAGTTTCATGAAAGAGAAGACTGCATCCTGTATGCAAGCTGTTTTGATGCCAATGCTGGTCTCTTTGAGGTATTTCTACTATTTAAAGCATTTTGTTACCATAAGAATATGTGTGCTCTGTCCTATTCTCTTGTTTCTATTGTCATCTTAAAGGCTTAGCCGGCGTTCCTGGAAATAAAATTTATTTGAGGCATATTTAAAATATTATGAAATAAAATATTATGCACAACACAATTATGTAACATGTTCTGCACATCCAAATGCATCACCTACTGCACTGCACACATCGGCAGAAGCGAGGTTGAGTGCGCTAGGGTCTCAGTCTCCCCCAGAGGTGTGGGTTTGAGTCCAATTTTTAACAGACCATCAATATTCTTTGGCAGTGGTAAGGCTCTGGGTTTCTGCTTGGAAGGTCAGCTGTTCAAGCCCCAGGTCCACCAAACTGCCACCTTAAACAAGGCCCTTAACCCTGTTTGCTCTTGATGTGCTTTTTCACGGTTGACTTTTTGCTATAACCCCTGCTACAAAAGAATTTCATTCTGATGTAAATAATATGCAAAAAAATAAAAGTTGTATGTATGTTTTATTATCTTGCTGACAGTCAAAAAGTTAAGCTTATCAATTAAATCAAATGTATTAGGACTGAAATGACGCCTAAATGTGCAGGGCAAGGTGTCCTTCAGTACCACGGTTGGAACCACTGTTCTAGTACAACATGTACAGTATGCAACCTGGCAAATCAATTAAAATGCATATAAATTTAGCATACCACAGCTTATTGATAAAATGCCAGCCAATAGCCTGCAAATTACATGTGCACTACATGATGTTCCTTCTTTGTGCAACCAAAATATGGAACTGGGGAGTAAATCAAAGCTCTCACTTTGGCAGTGGGCTTGCTAACACAGTATATTATATGCATATTTCAAATTAATCTTTTTAATTCATGTGAAATCTTATTAAATGTAACATTAAAATGTGTCATGATTGTAGGTTCTGCTGGGCCCGGATGATGCCGTGTTATCTGATGAACTGAACCATGCCTCAATCATTGATGGAATTCGACTGTGTCGGGCACAAAGGTTCCGCTACAAGCACATGAACCTGGATGATTTGGAGGAAAAGCTGAAAGAGTCCCAGGTAGACACATGTGATTATACTCAGTAGCCATGCACTAGCTAGGCTAGGCTAACACCCTGACAAATATCTTAAGAAAAGAGGATATCCATCCTGCCAGGTTGGCATAGCTGTCATGTTGGAATGGGCTGAATGCAGCTCAGAATTAGCATCTGTGGTCCCCTGTTGTGCAAAACCAAGCTGGCCATAGTTTTCTATGCTTCATTTTTTAGCTTTTGTTGTTTAAAAAACCTTTAAGTTTTTAACATGGAATTAATCTGCATTAAAACCTGATCAAATAAGGAACATTTAAAAAAAATACTGTATATTAAACTGCAATAAATCCTGCATTTTATATTTTCTCAGGTTATCTTTGTGTAATATAAAAATTTGTTTGGTAATCTCAATCAAATAAAAAAATCAGGAAGGGGAAAATACTTTTTCACAGCACTGCATGTCTTATTTTTTAAATATAGTCCTGCCGCCTCAGGCTGGTGGTAACTGATGGAGTGTTCTCTATGGATGGTGATGTCGCTCCGCTGGTGGGTATCTGTGATCTTGCTGAGCAGTATGGAGCGTTGGTCTTTATCGACGAATGCCATGCAACAGGTTTCTTGGGTTCTCGTGGACGGTGAGTAGAAGACGTTACATAAAATCATCTCCCATGTACTGTATAAAATTAATATTCTTCATACAAAAACTTGTTTGTGTTGTGGTAGAAATTTATTAAAAAGATCAATCATCAGAGTGCTATCTGAGTAGAAAGAAAAAAATAGGAAACCGGTGCAACAGGTCAGAATTGGAAGAGCATCATCCCTTCTTTTTTTTTCTTTTTTTTTTATATAGGATTATTTTGTATGACAAAGCATATGAGTCATTCTACAAAAAAGGTGTCACTTATTTTTGCTGATACAAAATCATTTAAATTAACATAACAGATACATAAATTTTGTATTTTCAGAAAATATATTATGTACTTTCAATCATGAAATACACTTTCTTACTTTATTAATTTTATTTTTTTAATCATTTTCTATTGTTATCGTTTCTACTGTTGTACTTTTCCTCAGTTACATAAGACATAGGACTGTATATAGAGTCTGAGTAAATGCTTTTACTGTGGTTTTTACTGATATTAAAACTGTATTTTTTAAACCATCACACCACATTAAAAACATGCGAATTTATTTAAAATTCATTCATTTATTTATAAGTAATTTTGGTCTTATCATTCATCTACTCTGCCTAACTAAATGTCCAAGTGTTCTCTGTAATGAGAAAAAAAAAGTAGAATGTTAGGATAATAGGTAACACCAGTGTGTTAGTGTCAAAACATATTCATTGTTTAATTAAATGTTAAAAAAAATATTAAGCTCTACTTTTTGTGGATTCATAAAGATTAATAGTAAGCTTTTCTGTAGAATGACCCATAGTTTGACCCTTTCTCTGACTTCCATTTTACTTCCCAGGCAGATAATCTTCAAAATCTTCTTTGTCTTGCATAAACACACATTAATTTCTTTTCTTATCACACCCACACCCACACCCACCCACCCACCCACTCAGAAAGGCCCAATTAATAATTTTCATCATAATTCCCCCGTTTTGTCATAACACAACATAAAAAAAAATATGAAAATAATCAGTCAAAAAATGAAACATGGAATGAATATACATCTACTGTGTATTTGTAAAGAACAAACTCCTCCATCTTTATGCATTTAGAATATAAAGGTTAAGCTACTACACTAAGCTTACATATAAAACATTTGTTTAATACGTGTCACTTATACATATGTTGTTGTGATATGAGTTGGCAGCTGGCATTGGGCTTCAAAAGTTGCTAGTGTTATTGAATCATGCTTTGTGTAATATGCTGAGTGAGCACCGAGGAAGACCTGCACTCACAGAATGAGCAGCTAAATGAAACTACAATGAGTAAAAAAAGTCTGTAATGTTTTTATGATGCCTCATCAACCATTTAACTAAACTCATCTGTGAACCTTCACTCTTTTTGACATTTATTGGGGGTTTAAGATAAAGTTCTACCTAATTCCACATGCTCATGCTCTAGTTGTTGTTTTTCTTTTTCGAGTTGTTCTCTGTCATCTGGTCTGGCTCTAGCACCTGCTTACAGTGGCTGGCATTCAAATAGACTTAAATTTGCCCATTGTCTTGTGCTAGTCCTAATGTGCAATAGCTTTATGGGACAGGTTTTGTCCAGGACAGACTAGTCTTTGCACAACACTTTTCTCTTTACACTGATCGTCCACTAGCTGGATGGTATACACAATGCTGTCTTAAGTCAATTCCTATATATTCACCTACTTGTTATAGTGATTAACAAATGGGGTTCCATGGTCACTACTATTATTTTTTTTTTTTTTTCTTTTTTTTTTTTTGGAATTCCCCATCGTGGAATGATTTCTGTCAGTAATGCTTTTGCTACTGCACTGACATCTTGTTTTGTTGGAAAAGCCTCTACACATTTCGAGAACATCAACTACAACTAAATGGTAGCGCTTCCCTTTACTTGATGTTAACTCGATGAAATCCAAGTCTTTGTGGAAGTGGATGCACACTTTGACAGGTGTTGACACCTCTACCTACCTTACATTTTTGGGAGTAGGTAGCCAAACCCTTTGTGAACAAATGCCTAAGGATACTGTTATACATCCTACCTTTTGACACATGGTCTCAAATGTGCATTAACTTGGCATAGGCATACAAAAATAATTTCTTGGGTAAACAAGTTTACTTATTGGGCCCATACCATACCCCTTTTTTTTTTACCACATAGCTCGCCTTCCTCCATGCTGGTCTCTCCTCAGTGGTAGAGAAGTAATGACCTGTAAATCTAGGTGATCTGCTGTGAGTTAGTACGTTTTAAGCAAGTTCTGTTTATTAGTTAGTAGACATTAAGCTGCTGCTTTAAGTGCTGGATCTGCTTCCTCATTTCCTTGTGAAATAGAATCTTTGTGTTTTGTGTGTGGAACAGATTTTCACTTTTCACCCAGTGGACACTACCCAATTTACAGTAGACGCATGCTATAATCCTTCATGTAAGCACTGTAACTGACAATTGGGTTGGTGGGGATTTTTCAGTCACAAAAACTAGCCCTTTGTACTCACTTTCCTAAACTTCTTCCAAAGACAGTGAATATGTGGCGTGTGAAAATGCGTTCTTTATTGTCAAAGGATGTGATATTCCTGACCTAGTGTTCACCCTGGGCAAGTCTCATTCTACTGCACAAGTGTGTTGAGCAGAACTCTTGAGCAGAAGCTCATCTGCTTTCACCCACTTTCTGAGTCATTCTTTTTCTTACTCATTATTTCTATATTAGTGGCTGATCATTGTATTCTGCATGAATCAATCAACGCTTAAATTCTATCTTGTGCACATGCAATAGCATTTGGAGTGTTTGCTGAAATAAAGTGTTGCCTCAATATATATTTATTTCTCTATGTCATCTCTGGGCTCTACAGTTTTTCTTTGTAGACAACTACTTTGTGCACTTCATAGAAAGTACCGAGATATATTTTGTGTATTGCCATTCAGTCTAAAAATACAGAAATATAATTTTTTGAAGTATATCACTTACCTCAACAGTGTTGACTATGCAGACTGTTTAAATGTTTGTTTTTGATATGCTATATAAATATAAAACTAACCCTAGTTAGTTGCTAGTGTTATTGAATCATGCTTTGTGTAATATGCTGAGTGAGCACCGAGGAAGACCTGCACTCACAGAATGAGCAGCTAAATGACACTACAATGAGTAAAAAAGTCTGTAATGTTATTATGATGCCTCATCAACCAACTAACTAAACTCATCTGTGAACCTTTACCCTTTTTGACATTTATTGGGGGTTTTAGATAAAGTTCTACCTAATTCCACATGCTCATGCTCTAGTTGTTGTTTTTCTTTTTCGAGTTGTTCTCTGTCATCTGGTCTGGCTCTAGCACCTGCTTACAGTGGCTGGTATTCAAATAGACTTAAATTTGCCCATTGTCTTGTGCTAGTCCTAATGTGCAATAGCTTTATGGGACAGGTTTTGTCCAGGACAGACTAGTCTTTGCACAACACTTTTCTCTTTACACTGATCGTCCACTAGCTGGATGGTATACACAATGCTGTCTTAAGTCAATTCCTATATATTCACCTACTTGTTATAGTGATTAACAAATGGGGTTCCATGGTCACTACTATTTTTTTTATTTATTTTGGAATTCCCCATCGTGAAATGATTTCTGTCAGTAATGCTTTTGCTACTGCACTGACATCTTGTTTTGTTGGAAAAGCCTCTACACATTTCGAGAACATCAACTACAACTAACTGGTAGCGCTTCCCTTTACTTGATGTTAACTCGATGAAATCCAAATCTTTGTGGAAGTGGATGCACACTTTGACAGGTGTTGACACCTCTACCTACTTTGTTTGTGGCATAAATGACACACTTTTGACAACATTTTTGGGGGTAGGTAGCCAAGCCCTTTGTGAACAAATGCCTAAGGATACTGTTATACATCCTACCTTTTGACACATGGTCTCAAAAGTGCATTAACTTGGCATAGTACAAAAATAATTTCTTGGGTAAACAAGTTTACTTATTGGGCCCATACCATACCCCTTTTTTCACCACACAGCTCGCCTTCCTCCATGCTGGTCTCTCCTCAGGGGTAGAGAAGTAATGACCTGTAAATCTAGGTGATCTGCTGTGAGTTAGTACGTTTTAAGCAAGTTCTGTTTATTAGTTAGTAGACATTAAGCTGCTGCTTTAAGTGCTGGATCTGCTTCCTCATTTCCTTGTGAAATAGAATCTTTGTGTTTTGTGTGTGAAACAGATTTTCACTTTTCACCCAGTGGTCACTACCCAATTTACAGTAGACGCATGCTATAATCCTTCATGTAAGCACTGTAACTGACAATTGGGTTGGTGGTGATTTTTCAGTCACAAAAACTAGCCCTTTGTACTCACTTTCCTAAACTTCTTCCAAAAACAGTGAATATGTGGCGTGTGAAAATGCGTTCTTTATTGTCAAAGAATGTGATATTCCTGACCTAGTGTTCACCCTGGGCAAGTCTCATTCTACTGCACAAGTGTGTTGAGCAGAACTCTTGAGCAGATGCTCAACTGCTTTCACCCACTTTCTGAGTCATTCTTTTTCTTACTCACTATCAGGCTGTCCTCATAGTGATGCAGTGGAGATAAAGTGAGATCATTTCTTTTGGTCCCGTTTGCACATTGCAATTTTGGTCATGTCCATTTTTACTGGAAAGGCAGCCGTGCAGGCCTTAGTCAGTTTGGTGATGAACGTTTTACACGTATGAATCAGCGGAGAGGATGTCTCATGTGAATGGATGTAAGTATGTATCCAATGATGTAAACATTAAAGCACTTTTTGTAAGTCGCTCTGGATAAGAGCGTCTGCCAAATGCCTAAATGTAAATGCCTAAATGTTCTTATCCGGCCATGTGACTCTAACACGAGTACAGTCTACTCCCAGCTTTCTGCCCAGAAGATGGGCGATTTGAGTGTCGTAGGACAGAACTCTGAACAGAATCTGTATAAGACCTTGCTGAACTTTAACTCTGCAAACTTGGTCACTGCTGCCATTTTGACGTCTTTTTAGTATTCTTTTACGCCCGGAGTCCTGTACGTCTAGCTTGTCAGCTGTGATGCTAGATTTATCTCAAATCACTGCCAAAAAGGTTTTCAATAAATTATCTACCAAAGAACATTGGTACATGAGAATCTGTACTGGTTCCAGACCATAAATAGGACCAAGTCTAAGTCTGCCTTTTTGGAAATGGTTAGACAAGAATACCACACAAATATCCAATCCAAATGTCTACTCACCTTCTATAAGTTCTTTATGATTCCGATGCTGTGTTGATTTTTTTCCCATGTTCTCTCCCACTATATGTTAAATTTTTTTGAAGAGGCCAAGACAAATGCTCCAGGATGTGCATCCTCAAGTCTCTCAGAGCAGAATCCCACTTCTTGACACCAAGAAATTTGGTGGCATATTTCATACTTTTGTCCTGACTCCCCTTTCGCAGAAACCTTCCTTGTCTTGCATGAACATAAACTCACACTCCCAAAGTCAATCCTAAAACTAAAATCCTTTCCTTATCATACACACAGGAAGGCACAATGAACATTTCCCATCACAGTGTGTGGTGCATATATCAAAATTTTTGTTTAATATCTTAGGTAATGAAATGATAGGAAAGTTTTCTCTCTGTGCATGTCAGTCTCATACTGTGCATATTGCTTATTGTAATGACTCTTAGAATTATATGTTTTACCTAGAGGTACTGATGAGCTGTTGGGAGTGATGGATAAGGTGCACATAGTGAATTCCACTCTTGGAAAAGCTCTTGGAGGTGCAGCCGGTAAGTGTTGCTACAACTTTGAGTTAATTCGCACATAAATTGTGCATTTTGAGTACGAAAGTTGTTTGGGTTAGTACCTTATAAATCTATTTATATATGATTTCAAAGTAGAAAAAATAGGCAAGCGTATGGATTTGAGTAACTCTGACAAGGACCAAATTTTAAAGGCTACGTTATTTGGTCAGAGCAACTCTAAAACTACAGCTCTTGTTATGATGCTCTAATTGATGATAATGCATTAACTAGCAACTCCATATTGCCTCCCTAATCTAAAATGAATCTTAAAAATGCCTATACATCGTGACATAGTAAACGATAGTTTGTTTTTGTGACATTGTGACACTAACACCACCAGGTGAATTGAACAACATTAATCACCAACTATACACCAGCAAACTGGCGGCAGGGTCATGGACCCTGTGCACCACAGCCCGCCATCCACAGGGCCCAGTAGGCAAAGAAAGACATACCCAAGGCTGTCAAAACCCAACCTCCATCCTCCCAAGATCTCAGTCCAAATGAGACAAATAACTCCAGTCCACAAAGGCTCCACATTCTGGCACAGCACAATGAAACCTTGGTGGTTTTTATATTAGTGGCTGATCATTGTATTCTGCATGAATCAATCAACGCTTAAATTCTATCTTGTGCACATGCAATAGCATTTGGAGTGTTTGCTGAAATAAAGTGTTGCCTCAATATATATTTATTTCTCTATGTCATCTCTGGGCTCTACAGTTTTCCTTTGTGGACAACTACTTTGTAGACTTCATAGAAAGTACAGAGATATATTTTGTGTATCGCCATTCAGTCTAAAAATACAGAAATATAATTTTTTGGAGTATATCACTTACCTCAACAGTGTTGACTATGCAGACTGTTTAAATGTTTGTTTTTGATATGCTATATAAATATAAAACTAACCCTAAAGGTGTCCTTCATTCTTTCAGGTGGTTACACTGTTGGACCAAAACCTTTAATTGACCTACTCAGGCAGCGCTCTCGTCCTTACCTCTTTTCCAACTCTCTACCCCCTCCGGTGGTGGGCTCTGCTACTCGTGCAGTGGAACTACTGCTGGCATCTAATGAAATTGCACAGAGCATGGCTGCCAAAACCATGAGGTAGGAGTTTACTGTAGGAATAAATGGTAGGGCAGTAGCTCTGCTGGGAGAGTTGCACAGGCTAGGGTGTATCTCATAGTGGTAGAAAGATAAGCATTCTGAAAAACAGCCATGTACCTGTTACATAATGATCCCTAAGCTGATCAAACAATGAGACATTTTACTTCAAATGTTCTTGTGTCAAATTGTTTAGTCCCATTGCGGAGTTTCTGTAACACGTTTTACCAATGTAAATGAAAATATGTCTCTGATTATTTCCACAAGGTTTAGAAACAAGATGACACAGGCTGGATTCACCATTGCAGGCACAGCTCATCCAATCTGCCCTGTGATGCTGGGAGATGCTCGTCTGGCTTCCATTATGGCTGATGACATGCTGAAACTGGGTAAGAACTCAGTCAAATTTAACAGCTTTCTGTAATTTTATTGTGACTTTTTATTTTAAAATTGTAATGTAGAATGTTATAATTGCCAATTAATTACTGATTATTTAACAAAAATACTAAAATATAAATAAAAATATGTGACTGTATGATGGGCCTAAAAAAAGTAAGTCACATTGTTCATCTAAACCAGTATTTTTTTTTTTTTTTTTTTTCTTTAATTTTTTTTATCAGGTGTATATGTGATTGGATTCTCCTATCCCGTGGTTCCCAAAGGAAAAGCTCGTATCCGGGTTCAGATCTCGGCTGCACACACTGAGTCAGACATCGATCGTGCCGTAGACGCCTTCATACAGACTGGCCGAAAGCATGGAGTCATATCTTAATGTTATCTCAACCATCAGTAGCTGAGCTAAATACCTATAACAACTTGACAAAAGAGCAGCTTAATGGAACTAGACTGTTACAATAAGACTTAACATACTGTAGCCTGATTCTGCTAAGATGCATGGGGTGAAAATGAATGAGATTGCAGTAATAAATACTTCGCACAAAATTTTTTCTGCCCTTTTTGTCTTTTTTGTAATATTGTGTATATAATAAACAAAAACCAGAGTAAACCAACTATCCAACACCTGCGAGAATTAGACACATTTGTAGCCATTGTCTATAGTGAATACTATAGACTAGTAAATAAGTCACATTTACTCAAAGTGAATATTTATTCGTTTACATTTAGGCATTTAGCAGACGCTCTTATCCAGAGCGACTTTAAAAAGTGTTTTTTATTTAAAGTTGTCATTTACATTTTTCCCTATATTCCATTTAGCAATTTGTTGGATTAAGAATCAAAACAGTTGATTAAGTGAACAGCTGATTTCTAAGATGTGTGCTAGGGAAATATATAATGTAGCTGGATGATTTTATTTTAATATTAAGCTATCAATGACCAGTGGTTGCAGTTACTTTATTATTTAATTATTAATGAATTGTCCAGTGGCATCAAATAAGCGGTCATTGCTTGTAAGGTATACATAACGGAGCATACCAAGCTGCAACCTGTGGGTGCACATAACCTTTACTATGAACAAGTTGAAAATGCTGTTCAACCAACAATGCATGTCTTTGGACTTTGGGGGAAATCAGAGTTCATATCAGAGATAATCAGTATAAAATGCATTGGCTGCCCTGCAAACATAAAGATTCAGTGAGTTCCTCTGTCTCAGGATGACTTTTTTAACTAAGCAACTAAGCTCGCTATAGGACAAAATCAACTTAAACGTCTAAATAAATGCTTAAAACGTGCTTCCAAATGTAAGCCTCACTGCTACCACAGAGTGCGCCATTTTATGCCTTAAACCTTTCGTTTTCGTTTTCTTTGTTGTTTTTTGGCAGCAGGGGTTAAACCGCTCTTCTATTTTATGGGAGCTGCCGAACAACGTAAAGGTGCATCACCGCCACCTACTGGAGTGAAGCGTGGATCAGGATTCTAATTAATCTAGTAGAGGAAAGTAGAGGAAATCATGCATCAGCATATTTTGGACAGTATAACATGACATGATGTACAGTCTACTCTTGTCCACATTATATACACTGTATATATTGTATATAATTTCTTGTTTTGTTTTCCTATTTTTAAATAATGTACTGTTATAATAATGTAGGTCTGATGGTATATTACTGACTCCTGTTGTCTGTTTCGCGCAGTGCTTGTCATTCCTACCATACTTTGTATTATATATAGCCACCATTCCCAGCGTTTGTGACATATTTCTTTTAACTTTATGCACCTCATTTCTGATTTACTGTCATGTTATTTTTATTTTTTGCTGCTGCTTCTTTTCTGGCCATCTCTATATGTGCTGGAATCCATAAAAAAGTGACATACCCATCACTTGCACTCTGTACAATACTTGGTCTATTTCTAATAACACATCTGATCTGCTATCTACAGAGATAGATACAATTTTCCTTTGGAATTAATACAGTTATCTATCTATCTAATTAACAATACTTCACACTTAGCTGGAGTCTGTGTATAAGTTTAACCCCTTTGACAAACGCCATTATTGTTCATAGCTCAGACATTTTCGCGCCACGAGAGTCGTTAAGCCCCGCCTTGTTTGACGCGCACGAGTCGGTGAGCCAATGAGTCAATCAAGAGTGGGAGGAGTCGAGCTGAGAACTGAGGCGGTCGCAAAAGTTTTGCCGCGAAAATAGTAGCGTGGTCGGCATTTTGTGAGTGTGGTGTAAAGACTAAAGAAAGCAGTTTAATCGGTATTTTTTTTATTATTATTTAAGTTAGTTACTTGCGCTTAAAGTAAAGCAAAATGTCTGGATTTGACGATCCCGGAGTTTATTATAGCGACAGCTTCGGCGGAGGAGAAGGAGTCGGGGATGAAGGCTCCGTGAAACGCAGTCAGATCAAAAAGCGCTTTCGGGAGTTCCTGAGACAATTCAGGGTCGGCACTGATCGCACCGGATTTACCTACAAATACAGGTAATTCAAAGAGGATTAGAAAAGACAACTATGCTCTTTTAATAAATGGTTACTTTGTCTCCATGTTACTTCTCGATCTGTGTTACACAATCCTTGTTTTACGTTATTAATACCCGAACCGTGGAGTAGTTTGGTAATATTATTATTATTATTATTATTATTATGTTTTCATGTTGTGTGCTGGTTTAACTGTAGTTACCTTTATCTGTCGGACATTAACACGATTACTGTGCGGCCATTTTCTACAGAGATGAGCTGAAGAGGCATTACACTCTTGGAGAGTACTGGATCGAGGTCGAGATGGAGGACTTGGCCAGTTTTGATGAGGATCTCTCAGATTGCCTGTATAAGCTGCCCACGGAGAACCTGCCCCTGGTGAGCACAGCTTGCTGAACATCAACAGCTTCAGTCCCAGAATGCATCAGTAACCTGCTCCTGAAATAATGCTTGTTTTGTTGAGAGAGAGAAAAACAAATGACTAAAATGTGCTGTTGCAATGCTGTGATTGACAGCTAGAAGAGGCGGCACAGGAAGTTGCTGATGAGGTCACGCGTCCGAGGCCGGTAGGGGAGGAGACGGTTCAGGACATCCAGGTGATGGTGAAGAGTGATGCTCATCCTGCGTCTATTCGCAGTCTGAAGGTGAGGTGCAAAAATTGTGCATGATCCCAATCTGCAAATGAAATGAAAATGATTTAAGGGAAGAAATCAGTGACAGGGTTATATGATGCCAATAATTACGACTCAATATTGTTTTACTCTTCTCATTCCACAAAAAAAAGAAATATTTTGCATGTCTCATATCGTTGTTTAATGTTGTGGAACATCCATGAAACAGTTTAGTTCTTAACACTAAACACATTACATTTCTTGGCTGCTCTCTCATCAGCCACACTTTTCTTCCTCTCGAAGAAAAAAAGACCCCAAAAAAATGTTTTGTTTCATTTTTTTTTACATCTCTGAATGTTCTTGTGTTAGAAAAATTACAGCTTCACTTTTGACAGTTACAAAGTGAACAAGTAAACATTTCTATCTTAAACATTCTATAAATGCTTAATAAACTGCGACTTAGAGAAAATTCACACATTTTATTTGAGAGTCCAGCTGTATACGTTGATGTGAAATATATAATTAGATATAGCACATTAAAGTAAGCCTGAAGTAAAAATTCTGTGGTCTAAAGCTAAGCACCTCCAGGGTCTGGGTTAGAATCCCGCCTCCGTTTGCATGTTCACCATGTGCTTGGTGGATTTCCTCCGCATGCTTCGTCTTCCTCCAACAGCCCAAAAACATTCAGTTGCAAGTGGTAATTGGCGACCCAAATTGCCCGTAGTGTGTGAATGAGCTTGTGTGTGCCTATGATTGATTGGCACCCTGCCTATTGCCCTGCGTCTCCTGGGATAGGCTCCAGGCCCACAACCCTGTATACAGGATAGTGGTATAGATGACGAGTGAGTGTCTAAAATCTAAAACTACTGACAAACTGGCTAATATTAAAAAGACCCTTGACTAATCGTTTAAGCATAGTTAAAGTAGTGTGTATAAATAACATGCCATTATTTTAGGTACTCTTTAACTGTTAAATGTGATTTCTTTTATTGACCACAGTCTGAGCAAGTGTCCCGTCTGGTAAAGATCCCTGGCATCATCATCTCCTCCTCAGCAGTGAGGGCAAAAGCCACAAGAATATGCCTGCAGTGCAGAGGATGTCGTGCTGTCATCAGTAACATTCCTCTGCCACCCGGACTACAGGGCTACGCTTTGCCCCGCAAGTGCAACACGTAAGTCTCTTCATTTTCAAATCTCTATCATTTAAAACTGTTGTATTTCTATATCTATTTGTTTTTTATTTATTTATTTTGTGTGTGGGCAATTAATACATGCTATTAGGGGAGAAAAAAAAAACATGTTTGAACTTTTTCTGATTTTCCATAGTGAGCAAGCGGGTCGTGTGAAGTGTCCTGTGGATCCTTACTTCATCATCCCAGACCGGTGCGTGTGTGTGGACTTCCAGACCCTGCGTCTGCAGGAGTCGCCCGATGCTGTGCCTCATGGAGAGATGCCGCGACACATGCAGCTCTACTGCGACCGGTACGCATCTGCAGTTTTACTTACTGTCTCGTTTCACTTAAATATCAAGTCTGTGATGGTTGCTGCAAACATAGGTTGTAACTGCTGGATGTTTCTAACAATTTTTTATTTTTATTTAAAAAAAAATTCAGATACCTGTGTGACCGTGTTGTGCCTGGGAACCGAGTGACCATCATGGGCATCTATTCCATTAAGAAAGTGGCTCAATCTAAGACCAAAGGTCGGGATAAAGGGGCTGGAGTGGGCATCCGTGCGGCCTACCTGCGTGTAGTGGGTATTCAAGTGGACACAGAGGGAGCAGGTGAGTACGAGTAGTGGTGTATGATCCACTCGTCCAAATTGTTTAAGAATAATAATAATAAAAAAAAAATATATATACATTTTTCTTTTACATAACTTGTTGTGTCTTTCTTTAAAAAAAATAAATTAATTAAAAAATTAATTTTTTCCTGTTGTTCCCTAGGTCGAGGAGCCACTGGATCAGTAACCCCTCAGGAGGAGGAGGAGTTAAGGGGACTTGCCTCTTCCCCCTCAGTCTATGACTCTATCGCTCGCTCTCTAGCTCCCTCCATCTATGGCAGTGACGATCTTAAGAAGGCCATTGCTTGCCTCCTATTTGGTGGCTCCAGAAAGAGGTGCGCATTCATCTTTTTAAATTATTATTGTTTATTGTTACAGTATCGTCCCCTGCATACGAACGTTTGAGTTTAGAACTTTCGAAGATATGAACATGTGCTCGCACATAATTTAATCGCGTAAGTTAGATTACATGTAACACTGAAGTTAGAACACATTGTCACGTGCGTCCGGCGTGTATTGGCCACAAAAGTAAAAAATTATTGAGAGAATGGAGAGCAAGGTGAAAAATGGCACATTGCTCGTTTTTTTTTTTAATGAATTGTTCAACCATCGGCTTAATTCTAAAGAAAACTGTTCTGTAGTATACTGTATAGCCTGTTGTTATTATCCTGGTATCCAGACAGTGTTTGTTGCACTTATGAATAAATTAGGTTCACGAAGAAGCTTGTATGTACAGAACTCGTTTGTATGCAGGGGACATACTGTATTTCTTCAAACAGGACAAAGTTTTAGAAAAAAACTAAACTTGCATATACCACTCTTTTTATGTTTATTTTCTTCCTTAGATTGCCTGATGGTCTTACCCGAAGAGGTGATATTAACCTGCTGATGCTTGGAGACCCTGGCACAGCCAAGTCTCAGCTGCTGAAGTTTGTGGAGAGATGTTCTCCTATCGGGGTATGAGCTAAATGTCAGGTTTTGTGCTTTCAGAACGGCTCCTCTTGTATACTTATTTATGTTATCTCAGTTTTAAAGATTGTGCTTCTGTAGGTGACATGAATACTGTTGTGTCTCAGGTTTACACCTCAGGAAAGGGCAGCAGTGCTGCTGGTCTAACGGCGTCTGTCCTCCGAGACCCAAACACACGTGGCTTTATCATGGAGGGCGGAGCTATGGTCCTGGCTGATGGTGGAGTTGTGTGCATTGATGAGTTTGACAAGGTAAAGCTAAAAAAATATATATATTTTTGAAGGTAATGCTCGGTTTAATGATGATACTTGGTTGCTTACATTTTTTTATGTTTTTTTTTCTAGATGAGAGAAGATGACAGAGTTGCTATCCATGAAGCGATGGAGCAGCAGACTATTTCCATTGCCAAGGTAAAGAGAGCTAGTTCTGTTATATCCTTAATCAGTTCTTTAGCTGGTTGGCTTTGTGTTACTAATATTCTGTTTTGCTGTGGATAGGCTGGCATCACAACCACCCTGAACTCCAGATGTTCTGTGCTGGCGGCTGCCAACTCGGTGTTCGGTAGATGGGACGACACGAAGGGCGAGGACAACATCGATTTCATGCCCACCATCTTGTCCCGTTTTGACATGATATTTATCATCAAGGACCAGCACGACCAGCAGAGAGACATGGTAGGTGGAAGTAATACCATACCATTAGGTGATAATTAACCACCCACTTAAAATGTGGCCGTTACCATGTTTGGTTGATGAGCCTGGTTTATATTTTAATTGAGTGTATGTTTTTAGACACTGGCTCGTCATGTGATGAACGTGCACCTCAGCGCTCAGACACAGACGGAGGGGGTGGAAGGAGAGATTCCTTTGGCCATGTTGAAGAAATACATTGCTTATGCCAGAGCGTAAGTCTGCTTCCCTCCCTTGAGGATGATTTTAGGAAAGACTCTGTGTTTACATGTAAACACCACCTATGAACTAGTAGTACATATTATAATTTTGCAAAAAAAAAAAAGAAAACCTAGTTATATCTTTGGTTAATTATACCTCTAGGTAGATCTATTAGGGGGTAGACTATTTAGCAGTCATGAGGCAAGTGTGTTAAATTGGTATTGTTTTGTCTTCGAAAGGAAATGTGGTCCTCGTCTGTCTGCCGCTGCCGCAGAGAAGCTGAAGAACCGCTATGTTGTGATGCGGAGTGGTGCGCGGGAGCATGAGCGAGAAAGCGATCGCAGAGCGTCCATCCCCATCACTGTCAGGTGACCGCTGGCAAACTAACTTTTGAATGCTAGCTTTGTTGTAAGCTTTGCTGTGGCTCTCCCTGTAGCATTTGGCAGTTGTAGGTGTCATTTAATAGCATTTAAGAGCATTATAGTACTTCCTATGACAAACCAGGTTAATTGATGTGTTTTCTGTTTGCACTTGCAGGCAGTTGGAGGCAGTCGTACGCATTGCCGAGTCCCTGGCAAAGATGAAGCTGCAAGCAATAGCTGGAGAAGAGGAGGTGGATGAGGCTCTTCGACTTTTCCAGGTGTCTACTCTGGATGCTGCGTTGTCTGGTAGCCTGTCAGGTATGTCTGTGTGACGTGGTATCGTCTTTAATGCTATTGAATACATATCATAAGGGTAAATTATTGAGATGTTATGTTTAAGCACAGGGATACCTCGGTATACGAATTTAAGCAATTCTGGAGGCGCGTTCTTAAAGCGAAATTTCATAATGCACACAGTATGAATGCAGATCAATTCCTGCTCTCTGTTTCACCCAAATGAGGATGGGTTCCTCTCAACGTTTCGTCCTATTGCCATTTCAGGGAGTTTTTCCTTGCCACTGTCGCCCTCGGTTGCTCATCAGGGACTGTCTGACCATTTTGATTCACATTCCATACAAACTTAAATAATTCTTTTGATTGTGTAAAGCTGCTTTGCAATAATGACAGTTGTTAAAAGCGCTATACAAATAAAATTGAACTCATTAAATTTAATTGAATAATGCAAAACAAATTTTCCCATAGGGAATAATGTAAATGCAGATAATCCGTTCCAGACACCCAAAAAATTACCAATTTTCAACACTGTAATCCTAATTTTTTGCATATAAATAAAAAACAACAATAAAAACAATTAGAAAAGACGTAAAATCTAAAATGAATAGACATTAAACCTAATGTTAATTTAGGGTTCCTCTTGGCACCAGCTGCTTTAAAAGAACGTAACTGAAAGTGGCTCTTTTTTCCTTTCCCCCCAACGTTCTTGGGACCCATGATGCCGTGTCTTTACCAAATCAAAATATGTAAACTCGCTTTGCTTTCCACTGACGCTAGCAAGTTTTGACCGTCTCGTGGATGTATGTGCAATTTAGTGTTCGGTTTGGCTTGGGTCATTTTGCTTGTGATGCTGAAAAAAATCTTCATATGCCGAGTCAAATTTTGTGCAAAATTTTAGTTCCTAAGGCGAAAATTCCAAGAGAGTTTGTATGCCGATGTACCACTGTATTGGATTTAAATATCAGTGATGATGGCTGAAGATTGTTAAATACTTTGCCTGTCGTTTTTTCCTCTTTCTATGGTTGTGTGTGTGATATTGTAAATAACATAAAGCATTGTTGTCTGTTTTCAGGTGTGGAAGGCTTCACCACCCAGGAGGATCAGGAAATGATCTCTCGCATTGAGAAGCAGTTAAAGAGGCGTTTTGCCATTGGATCTCAGGTATCCGAGCACAGCATTGTTCAGGACTTCACCAAACAGGTGAGTAAGGAGTACCACTTTGAGGTTTTTAATGTTTAAATCTTTTTTTCTAAGAGACATGGTACATCATTTGTCAATATGTTGTTTTTCTTTTTTAATCTCTGTGCACCTGCTGTTTAATAAATTTTTTTTTTTTTTTTTGCTCCTTTTCCTTATATGCAATGTATTCACAAGTACAATTGTAGCAACAAATATAGTTTCACTAACTGCCTTCTCTTTTCTGTCTTTGAGCAGAAATACCCAGAGCATGCCATATACAAGGTCCTTCATCTGATGCTAAGGAGAGGAGAACTGCAGCATCGCATGCAGAGGAAGGTGCTCTACAGGGTCAAGTAGATGAGGACTGCTTGTTTATGTATATTTCCATTTAAAATAAAAAAAAAAAAACATAAAAATAAATTTAAGGCAATGCCGTAATTTGTAAATAGTTCAGACAGTGTCCCATATGCACTCTTCTTACTTTGAACATCAGACTGTTGGATATTTTGTAGTGTAAATCATAATGTTTAAGACTGTTTAAACCTAGCTGTGGCACAAATGCTACACTGTGTGCATTAGTGTTTTTCCTTCAGACTCCTGTGCAAAATAATGCTGTTAAAACCCCAGCTCTGAGGGTGATATTCAGTGATATTGTCATAGTTATGTTTAAAAAAAAGTGAAAAATAAAATAAAAGCATTTGTGAAATGTTACATGATGTGCAGTTTGTTTCCACAGTAAAGAGACAATTTGAGGAAATGTGCAAGTGATTTAATAGGAAGTAACATTTATAGATTCTGTTGTAGTTCTTGAATTACAAGTAATGATCTCGCCTTGTCATACTTTTCTTGTTTTTTTATAATCACAGTGGCTCAGATTAGTTTTTTATGCAGCTTGATTTTCAGTTATTCGTTATTGATGCATAGTTACCACCGACTATACAAAAAATTACATAATTTGAATACAATTTAAAAAGCAGTGTAGACTCCAAGTCCAACAGTTGCCAGTACAAAACCCAGTCCTAATGTAAACTGTATGACTGGAGATCTTGCAATAGCTGTTAGTTGTAAGATGTGGCTGTTTGCGTTTCCATTGACTCCTAAACAAAAAAAAAGTAATCTGTTATGACTGGGAGTAAGAGTAATTGTATTTTAAGCCTTTTTATAATCGTTATTTTTGAAGGAAATTAATATTTACCTAAAGCCTCTTCAGTGATGCTTAACAGTTTCTGAAGGTCATCAAAAACCTGTAAGAGAGAATGGTTAATTCCTTAAAATTACACAAAAATACTTGTGATTATTAAAAATATTTGTCATTCCTCTGTCATTTACAGTATTAGGCCGCAAGGTGAATTATATTGCTAACCAGTTTCACACAAAAGGATTTTGTAAGTCATCACTTTATTTACTCACTCACATCTACACAGCTTTATCCTGTATACATGGTCGCGTGGGGTCTGCAGCCTATCCCAGGAGACTTTGAGCACAGGATACACCCTGGATGTCGTACCAATTCATTGCAGGATACACACACAAGTTCATTCACTCACTATGGGCAATTTGGGAAATGCCAATTTGTCTAATCTGTATGTCTTTGACTGGGAGAGAGCCAGAGGAAACCCACCAAGCACGGGGATAACATGCAAACACCATGCGCACCAACCCGAGGTGACAATTGAACCCAGTGCAACGCGACAGTGATAACCACTAAGCCACCATGCTGCCTTATCACTTTTTAATTAGTTAAAAATGACAATTAATTTATGATTGTCTCAAATTATTTATCTAGTTGCCAAGTAAAGTAATGCAGTGATCCAAATTGTTTGACTTTTCCATCCCTAATGATTACAGTGATGATGAACCACGAAACAACGCTGAAGCATTAACATTATGTCACCATTTTTTGTGGGCTTGTGAAGTATATATCTTAAACTGCAAGACTTTTCCACCTAATTAGCTCTGCACACCTGCAGTGTTATTAGTCATGCTCAGAAAACCTGATTTCCAGTTCACATGTTTATTAGTCTGTGAATCCTTAATTGCAAGTCTATCTAAATTTACCACAAACCTTAAAAAGCCGATGTCTATGTTCCTCATGTTAAACTTACCGCAATGTTAAACTCAAAAGCTCTGACAGCTTCGTCCAGAACTTTCTTGCATTCCTGGTCACTCAGCTCAATGCTGTTCATTCTGCTCCGGTACAGCTGCTTAAAGCGATGAGGACTCGTCACACCTGGAAATAAGAAGAACGCCAATCCCTCTTTGGCATTAAGTCCCATGGACTTCTGGGCAATTTTTGCTAGGACCTGACCTCCTGACAAGTCCCCAAGGTAACGGGTGTAAGCATGCGCTACAAGGAGATTTGGATTGCTTCTGCCAATCTGAAACGCAGGAAGAACGATGGGTTAAAAAGACTTGGCGATATAAACATGTTAGACTTGGATGATTTAAAGGCAATTTAAAGTGCTTTTGTGTTCCATTTTGGAACGTTTTGTTTTAGAAAACCAAGTCAAGTCTAATAGGCTTTTATTGTCATTTTAACCACATTCAGTACGTACTGTACAGTGATAATGCACTCTGACAATATAACGTCGAGCATTACACAGAGCTGAATTGAGCTAGTGCAAATAAAATGTCCATGAGATAGTTAATGCAGTTATCATGCCTTTAAGAAAAGTCCCATTTGTCCAAGTGTCCTGCAGTTATGAATTCAAGTGACACTTTCATATCCTTATTCAGTTTAATCCGGGGGTGAGTATGACAAAATCACATTTCCTATAATGTGGTGGTGAAGCTAAATGAGCAATGTGGATTTCTTGGTGGCCAAAACTGGTGTGCTAAATCTGGTGTGTTTTTAATTCTAATTATCCACACTAATTGTAGGTCTTCGAATTCCTGCGCAAAGGTTGTGTTTTTATGCATTAATAACATTCAACTTGTTCTTCTACTTTATTTAAGTATATTCAATTTACTTGTGTTTCTACAATATCATTATAAACCATTTTTAGCAAACACTGTAAAAAAAATCTTTGTTGCTCTGTAACCTGTACATACTGTACATCCTCCAAAAAGAATTTACTTCTTGATGTGCATGAAAAGTTATACCTCTCTAAGCCTTTCTGTGTATCTGTGCGTTGCTGCAGGTACTGTAATTCTCTTTTTCCACTGTGGCCCAAAAAAGTACTCAAGATCTCTCTCAAGGGACTCAAGTCTGGCCAGCTCCTGAGGGAAGTAGATGGGCTCCACGGCCTGGTGGGATGAGTTCCTGTCCAGCTCCTCTTCCAGAGCTCGGTAGATCTCATACAGGGAGCACAGAAGAATCTGCAACCAGGAAAAGTTAAAGAGTGTCAAATTAAAGAAATGATTTTACAACTGAGAAAGGAACATAAAGATGATGTTTTTATTAAATGTTCTCTATGATTATGTCCAATAATTCAAATGGTAACTATTTAAGAAAGGTTTAGTTCTTGTTGAGTATAATCACCTTATACTGTGGCAGAGTGATCTGTCCTTTCTGGAAGTTGAGCATTAGTTGTGTGTTCTCAGCACGCACATGGCTCTCTTTGGTTACCTCTTTAATCTGCTCTGACAGATCGCTGTGGACAAGCAGCAAATGCAACCTTTTATCACATCAAGTAATTACATAACATGAATATTGATGACTTATCAGTATTAATGGTCATTCCAACTGCTGATCATTTACATAGAAGCAGTGAGGATTTTCGTGAACAAGGTCCTTCATTTGGTCCACAGACTTCACATTTTGGACCAAAATTCTAGTTAAACTTTTTACCAAAACACCACCTAATTTATTAAAATTTTAATTAAAAATGCTGTAGAAAAAAATGCTTCAATCTGCTTACCTCCTAGCACCATTTGCTCCTTTCATCTTTGTGGCATCCATTTCAAGAAGTGACAATCTCTAACAGCACGAGATTGTGCAGGTCCTTTCTGCTAGATAATCTATAGTGGTTTACAAATAATTTGGTCCACCACATCTACCAAACTGAGATTATCCTTGGTCTGACTTCTCATCTGTCTTTTTATACTTACTTCCCTCCCCTTTGTTTGCTAAATAGGAACTGAGACTGCTAACTCATATCTCACATGGTGAAGTTTGAGTGGACACTGTAAATATGAATAAGCATAATGAATCAGAATCAATATATGTAAAAAACAAAAAACAAAGTCATAACATGGCAATTGATTCAGAAATAGCTAAGGAAATAATTGTATTATACATTTCTTTTTCATACTCACAGCACTGTACATCATTATTGATCAAGTCCTGATGATTGAAATAGTATCCATCATGTTCTGTTCTGTTTTTAAAAGAAACCAAAAATCAGAGTCTTAACATGACTCAGCAAAGGGGAACAAAAAAAACTGACACTGAAGAAAAAGCATGCATGCTGATGTGGCACATTTCTGTAACAACAAGTGTTGGGATCAATTTAACTTTTGTGCATTTGTTCACAATATCATTTGAATTATTACATATTGAGATTTAATAAGCTGTGGTCACGTAGTTATCATTGAATCGTAAATAATAAACAAAGCGGGACAATATTTTGCTTTTAATAAATTTTCTGCGCTGTTAAATGTCGAGTTGTTGTTCTCTAAGCAATTTTCATTCCTAGTGTTTCTTCAGCCCCCTTTGAAATCACCAAATGACGTATTGGGAGTATTCTTACTCCCGCCCCCAATAAATAAATTTCCACCAGCCGCCACTGGTGACTTCTTTATCTCAACAAGCTCTATTGATATTCTATTCAAAACATATTGTTTTGCTGAGATACAGAGTTGCATACCCACTGACTAAATAGCATGGCAAAGTAGTACACAATCCCTGCTGTGCTCCCATCATACTAGATAGTGCGGTAGTATCCAGTTAAACTAGCTCCGCCTTTCTCTCTCCTCATTGGCTAGAAGACAAAGGTCGTGATCCTGTTAGTGACGTCGGTTGTGTAGCTTACTGCTGCGGCGTGCGAGATATATGTTGTGAAATGTTTGTATGAAGATGCTGCTCCAATTGAGGACTTGTAATCCTCTTGGTCTGACTTTTGAGCGACAAACTGGTGGATTTTGGTGAAAGGTATGTCGTTTCAGTTGATAATTTTCATTCTGTGTTTAGCGCCGCTGAGAATAGTGGCATCTCCCGGAATGTAAGCTCTGCGCTCGGGGGAGGATTCAGGATTAGCGCGGAAACATCAGCCGGGCCTTTATTGTAAAAGTAAAATGATTTTTGGATTTTTTTTTTCCTTTTTGGTGTGTGTAATTTGTAATTGCACATCCTGGGAGTTTAGCCTGCTGCAGTGAGGCATGTAAGGAATACAGAAGAGGGAGTGGGTAAGATCAGGAGATTGGGATGAAGCTCTTTGGTCTCAGGTTCAGGATTTTAACTGATTGAACATAAATATAAGGGACTTTTATGAGATCTTTTTTTTTGAGGTCATTCACTTACTCCTTCATCAAATATACTGCTTTATCCTGTTTGCATGGGGACCTGGGGCACAAGGCGAGGTGCACCCTGATCGGGGTGCCAATCCATCACACACAAGCTTCTATTTTTTTTTTTTTATAAAAACATAAACATCAGATAATCTAAAAATGCAACTGTCCTCTGACTATCCAATTTTTAGTAATACAATTATTTATTATATTATTATTGTGGAGGGGGAACACATACATATACTGTATACACACACATTCACACGCTCATTCACATTCTATGGGCAATTAGGAACATGCAAGGTGGCAGTGCTAACCACTAAGCCACAGTGCTACCAACATTATTATTATTTTTGGCATTGTTATAATAATAATAATGATGATGATGATGATAATATTGTGCAAAATAAAAGACTGCATAATAACATTACTGTAATAGCCTCATGGTTGCCTTATATATTGGATTTCCTTATATTGGAAGCATTTGCTACATCTCCATCTCTCCATAAATGGTTATAAATTAGGGCTGCACAATAATAATAAAAAAAAAATCACATTGTAATTATTCTGACATTATTAAGTTCACCATTTTGTAATTAAATGCTAACTATTTGGTACCACAAAATAATTTGGCAAATAAAACTTTTTTAAAGTTCAAACTCAACATTAATTCCCAACTATGTAATTATTACCTATAATAAATCACAGCCTTTTGTGATTAAATAATTGCACAAGTCTATAATCCTGATGTAGATTATTTTTTTCTGTGATTAATTGTATAGCACTATTATAAATAATTAAAACACTACAGGATGTCCTGAAAATCACCATACACAAGGGAAATGAACTGGAAATGGAGTCATGTCAACTGGACTTCTTTCTTGTTTGGGTAGAAAAGTTTCACTACACATCCAAGCAGATTTTTTAGTCTGAGGTAAGTTGGTCCAGTTATCATGACTTAACTTGCAAATAACCTCACCAGGATGACTAAGAATATACACAGACATGGGAAATTAACATTTGTTATTTGTAATTGTAGTTCCATGGTTTGTAGCCATACAACTTTTTACATAATGTTCTATAAATTTCTTTGTAAGCACATGCAGTATTGTCTCTCCCACTTATGATTAACTTCGGTGTTATTCATGTATTTGCACTTTGATTGTGTTTGTGTAAATGATCTTTGTGCCATTTCTTTTCATTGTAGACCATGAAAATAACCTGTACACTGATTCACCCATTCATTATGTATGGAGACTTTTGGGACACTGTAGTAGATTATGACTCGATAAGACTGCATGAAAGTGTAGATTTTACTGTGGGGTAGGCAAGGAATATTTCATGGATGAGAAACCCACAACACTGTTGTAATTGTGGTATTTGTGAGTTATTTGTGTGTTATGTTGTTGCCAGTATTTCTTTGGATTCCATAATCTATTCTAATCTGTTGTATATGTTTTGTTGTTTCTTTATCTAGTGCTCATGGGGCTGAGCCTTAAGGTGGACTGCCTCCTGTCACTCATTTCTCTGGTTTTAAGTGTCCTTGGTGATCAAAGTTTCCATCACCATGACTACTGTGTGCTTGGGGCGGGGCCTGCAGGACTACAGATGGGCTACTTTCTGTCCCAGAGTCAGAGAGATTACATAATACTGGAGCGCAACTCTGGACCAGGAAGTTTTTTCCGAAAGTGAGTAAGCTTGATCTTCTGAAAGAAAATGGATAGGACAGTTTTATGCTATTTATGTCAAGAGCCTGTTCAGCATTGTGCCTATTTACACTGTATATAAAAAGTCTACACACCTCTGTTAAAATGCCAGGTTTTTGTGACTGTAAAAAAGAGACCAAGATAAATAATTTCAGAACCTTTTCCATCTTTAATGTGACCTATAACCTGTACAACTTAATAAAGAATAAACTAAAATCCTTTTTTTTTCCTTTATAGTATGGTTTCATAAATATGCCCACACTCAAACTAAAACTTTGTTGAAGCACCTTTCGATTTTATTACAGCACTTCTTGACATCAGTATAGGATATCTTGACTTGACAATATTTGTTCACTATTCTTGGAGCAAAATTTGCTCCAAATCTGTCAGATTGTGAGGGCATCTCCTGTGCACAGCCCTCTTCAGATTTACAGATTTTCAATCAGATTCACGCCTAAGCTCTGGCTAAGCCATTCCAAAACATTAATCTTCTTCTTGTGAAGCCATTCTATTGTTGATTTGGTTGTACTCTTTGGGTTGTTGTCACGCTGAAAAAATGAAGTTTCTCTTCATCTTCAGCTTTTCCTTGTCCAAGGCCCAATTTCAACTGAAGAAAAACAGCCACAAACACAATGCTGCCACCACCATGCTTCACTGGGGTATGGTGTTCTTTTGGTTCTTTTGGTAACACACTTTCCCCACATGCTTTTGGGAGACTTCAAATGTATTTTTGCAAAATTTGGCCAGGCTTGGATGTTTACCTCACCCTACCCCATCGCCCAGATGCATGAAGAATATGGGAGATTATTGTCACATGTACTACACAGCCAGTACCTGCCAGAAATTCCTGCATCTCCTTTTAATGTTTCTATATGCCTCTTGGCCGCCTTGTGACCAGGTTTTTATTCTCATTCTTCATTTGGGATTAATCAGAGGCACTTTAAAAGATGGCAGGTGTGTTTACTGACTTCTATTTAACATGAGATTGAATGTGATTGCTTAATTCTAAACATAGCCACATCTACATTTATAAGAGGGTGTGCATAATTTTTCATTAAAATTCTGTTTGTTTTTCAATTGTAGTTGTATACTTTATAGGTCACATCAAAGTTCTGAAATTATTTATTTTGGTCTAATTCTTTACTTCACAGACTTCGTAGACTTTTTATATCCTATTTATACAGTATTGGTGAACAGCATTACAAAAGCATGTAGCCATTTTGCATTTCATCACAGTGGTGATAACAAGGAAGCACACCATTTACATTTAGGCATTTGGCAGACGCTCTTATCCAGAGACTGGTCTGGATATTTATACATTTATCTGCATTTGCTTTCTTTTCCCTAGGTATCCTCGACATCGCAAACTTATTAGCATCAACAAAATCTACACAGGGAGACGTAACAGGGAGTTTAACCTGCGGCATGATTGGAACTCCCTGCTGAGCCACAGGCCAGACCTGCTCTTTCAAAGATTCACCCGGGACCTCTACCCTGATGCTGACATCTATCCTCACTACCTCTCTGTGTTTGAGAAAGAACTGGGATTGCAGGTTAAATACAACACAGATATAGGGAGTGTTCGAGCTTTGCAGCTTGGGGGAAGTGGACATAAAGGCTACATACTGACTGATCAGCATGGGGTGGACTATAAATGCAGGTATTATGGCAGTAGTTCTGTTCCAACACTGGAGAGTCCTCAGATCAACAATTGTACGCTATTTAAATGCATTTATTTAAAGTAATTAGCTGTTACCATAGAAACAATACTGTATTTCAATGAGCATAGTGAAACATAACTAATGACTTTGCGTTTCTGTCAAAGCTGTGCTGTTTTATATATCTAATAAACACTTTCTGACCAATGACAGGAGAGATTTCTGCAGCATAAAAGTTTATTGTATTCCTGCCTTATTGTGTCCTCTTTGGTTTCCTCTAGGGTTCTGTTAGTGGCCACTGGGCTCTGGGTCCCCGTCGAAGTTGATTTTGTGGGCTCTAACTTGGTTGAAGGATACGAGTCCATCCCCACTGATCCAGAGGAGTACAAAGATCAGGCTGTCCTGATCCTGGGTAAAGGAAACTCTGCCTTTGAAACAGCACAAAGCATTCTGGGAAGAGCCAGCCGGATCCACCTGTATAGCCCAAGCCCTGTTCGACTAGCATGGCAGACACACTATGTCGGAGACCTAAGGTGCAGTTTTTTTTCAGAATGTTAGATTGCATTATATGCTTTATGCTATTTATGACTTAATTTTTTCTGACCCCCAGTAATTCATCACTGAACTACTTAATGATTTGTCTGATATGGGTGCAAATATTTACTTAAATATTGTTCAAACTTAAAAGTGCTTTTAAAAAAAGTTATAGGTTACTGTCAGAATATCAGTATTTATGCAAGCTCATTTTATCACATTAGCATTGCTTCTGTTTGTCTTGTAGGGCCGTGAATAATGAGTTGTTAGACACGTACCAGCTAAAGTCTTTGGATGGCTTAGTGGAGGGAAGACTAGAGGACATTGCTGTTGTCCGTGGAGGAAGATTGAAAAAGAGAGCTGAAAAAAAGATGATGGGGAAGTCTTCGGAGAAAAAAGAGCAGCTCTATCTTACTCTGTCTGAACTTTTGGACAGCCACAATGTCAGCCAGGGCACTAACATTACAGCAGAAAACTTGCCCGGGTACCATGACGACAACTTTTCGCTACGACAGCCTTATGATCGTGTGATCAGCTGCTTGGGATTCCGCTTCAACTTTACCATCTTTAATGTGTATGTATAATTTCATAGCTGTCTTTTCTGAAGCACATGGGTCAGTCTAAGCTCTTGAGGGTAATAGGAAGTGATCAACATCAACACCTTATCTCCAGCTGAGTATGAGTACATGTTTCGGATACTTTTCAATACTGAAAACAAAATGAGCAACAATATTTGTATTAAACAATCAGAATTTTAATGAAGGATTTTGTTTCTGTGGGTTGCCTTTGTATGCTTCATGCACATAAATGTTCTGTTCTATTGATATTATAATATAAATTGCACGTTGATTCTCACACTAAATGTGGACCCAGGTATGTAATGGGGAAAGGAAATGTTTTCTTCTCAGTATTCACATAATTAATTGACTGTACTTCTTTTTAGTAACGAGTCTATAAAGTTTAAACGCTATAAGATGTTTTATCAAATCACTTACCAGACACTTTAGTAAATAAAAAACCTGTTGGATAGATGTTCTAGTATCGTTATTGGGCAGCATAAGTAATAAGGATATTATAACATACTTTTAGTGACTTATTATAAAAAATATATATATATATTTTTGTTTCTCCTTCAGCTCTGCCCGTCCACCACGCAGCAGTGTTGCTCGTGGTCGTCTGCCGACAGTGACAGCATGGTACGAGGGAAGGGGGACGCCCAATCTGTTCGTCCTAGGAACCGCAGCTCACTCCAGAGACTACAGAATGTCTGCTGGAGGATTTATTCATGGATTCCGCTACATAGGTGCATCTTTTATGTTGGGTTTTTGTGTATGGAAATCACATTAAGTAAGATAAATTCATTGTTTGATTCAAAGCTTAAATCTCTGCACTATGACAATAACGAACATGAGTATTTTAAGCTTGGCATTATAAAGGATGGTTGAGTTTTATTTGTTAGATGTAGGATCATTGTTGGTAATGCTTTAGTAACTTTGTAATTTTAATATTGTAGTGCGTGCTGTGCATAAGGTCTTGGAGCAGCGTTACCATAACAACTCATGGCCAGCTACCAAACTGGACACCAGCCACCTGCTGTCTTGGGTTTTAAAGCGAGTGAATGAAGCATCTGGACCATACCAAATGTTTGGGGTTTTGGGGGACATTGTTTTACTGCAAGGGTAAGGACCTATTCTGTTTCTGTATGAAGAATGGAATTAATAAAATCTTTCATCTCTTTAGTGTGTTGAAATCAGAATGATCACTAACAGATGTCCATGCCTGGCAGAGCTCACTGTGAGTATCTGGAGGAGTTTCCTGTGCAGGCTCTACCTCATTTTGCTGCTGTGTCTGGTCGACGTGTCTCTGAGCGTGGCCTTCTGGTTGTTATCATGCAGTATGGACTTAACCACACAGACACACTTGGCCCAGGCCGTGCTGAGTCAGAGTGGACCAAAGCCTGGAAGTCTAATTTCCTCCACCCAGTCATTTACTACTACAGAACACTGCCTACAGGTTTGAGTAAAATTAATTGAAATGTTACTAAAATATATATTTAGATTGGTTTAGCAATACAAGGTTGCCCATGGAAGTCACTTTTGATGTCAAAGTAGAAGTTTCAAAAAGTTTAAAAGGCACTGGGCCACCACAAGCAACTAAAACAGCTTCTTAGCATGTACTAGAGCTGTACTAGAGAAATGAAAATTATTCCTACAAAACATATCATATTCCCTCTATTTGTGTTCTTATTCAATTCAATTTTATTTGTATAGCGCTTTTAACAATTGCCATTGTCCCAAAGCAGCTTTACACAATCAAATAACTATTTAAGTTTGTATGGAATTTGAATGTGTATGAATCAAAATGGTCAGATAGTCCCTGGTGAGCAAGCCGAGGGCGACAGTGGCAAGGAAAAACTCCCTGAGATGGCAATAGAAAGAAACCTTGAGAGGAACCAGACTCAGGGAACCCATCCTCATTTGGGTAAAACAGAAAGCAGGAATTGATCTGCATTCATACTGTGTGTTAGTTGGCAGGCAGTTCTGCATAACAGTTTATGTTAATTGATGTTAATATGGAGTCCAGTTAGTTATTAAAAACTATCAAGGTAGACTTGTAGAAAGTTCCAGTCCTGAACTATTGAACAGTCAAGTCCTCAGAGAAACAGCTGCCAACACCAGTCGAGGCCAGAACCGTCTTCTAGGTAGAAAGAATCATCCCCAGACACGAGACGCATCCCAAAGAGACACACAGGGCATCATTATGATGTGTAAGTTCGATTTCTTGGTGATGCTGTAACCTCTTGCAGCCGGAGGTCTAGAGAGTTCTCTCTAAGGGGAGGTACTTAGTGCTCCCACATTAATCACGGCTCTACAGCCAATCAGGGGCGTCCGTGAGCTCATGCAAGTGGAAGGAGCGGATAGTGCTGTCCTCCGAGTGTGTTACACAGCCCCCAATGGTGCGTGAGCAAGCAGTTTAAATAGATGTGGTACGGAGGAATCGCGTGATAGTTTTTTCCCTCCCGACTGAGTGGTAGTAGTAGTTTAATGTGGGAGTGCCCCTAGTGACATAGAGGAATTGGACATGACTAAAATCCCCCCCCCCCCTCCCCCAAAAAAAGAAGAGATGTTTTATCATAGAATAAAGTTGATCAGGTCATTTTTAATATATCATGAAGTTGTAATGAGTCCATTTCCTTTTACAAGCATGTGAGTGTACTTATGTATTAATACATTATGGTTTTCAATCTAATCTTCTACAGAGAAAGATATGAGGCAGCGTCCATTTGGATGGCCTCTGCCACGTCCTGATGCTGTGCATCACATGGTTGAAGACTTCCTGACTGAGTGGGATCAACCTGTGTCTCACAGTCAGCCCCTGCGTCGCTTCCTCGAGCACTGCCTTCAGACAGACCTCAGAGCATTTTACGCAGGTGTGTTTCTTGTCTGGAAAGAAGTTTTCTACTGGTTTCAGGACATTTTGAAATATCTAAGCATAGAGGAGCTTATTGTTAGAATCATTGATTTCTTCTCTCATGTGTTCAAAGTTCAGTTTGTGCTGTAGTTGTTCCTGGTGGATACCAAAATTTACATAAAGATTTAGGGCAAAGTGTTTTATTCATTTGGATAATGAATATAATCAAATATATCACTTTACAACACAATACAATATTACACACATTACAATGTTTTACTACGTGTACATTCATACTAGAAACTTGTAGTATTCCCTTTTTCTTTTTTCTCTTTTAAGAATCCTGCTTCCAACTTTCTCTCACCAATCGGAAGCCTCCTATCTTCTGCAGTCAAGGCTACTTAAACAAAGGAGGGATTGTGGGTAATAGCCACCTGTGGCAGCATGCCCGTGAGGCGGGGCTCATGCTAAGCCATTATAAATCAGTTCTTTCTGATGAGGATGGGGCATTTTCCGATTACCTTTCACATGCTGGAGCTGCAGTATCTTCGACAATCAAGACTGATCTCTAAAACAAGCCAAAGACTGACTCTTTTATAAAGTTATTATAAAATATATTTAATTATGAAATGTCAGTATTTGCCTGTACCTCTTAATAATATTTACTTAACTAAATGCCTCATATGTTCCCAAAATAGTTAGTTCATTATTATTTCAAATGTTTTTAAATAAGAATATGTTGTGTGGTTTGTGTTAAATACTTAATTTATTTTTTGAGACCTGTTACTGAAATGTGCTTAACATCTTCAAATATATACCAGTATTAATTGAGACCCACTCATATGATAATGCTTATTATCTACAGTTGAAGTATTATATACTGTCCTTTAAAGTATTTTGTGCAAAGACTACAGAAAATGTATTTCTAAACAAATTGGTGGCCTGAACAGTTAAGGTAGACCAATATTTTGAATTAGTGGGTCGCACTGTCACCATGGACCTCCAGGGTCTGAGTTCGACTCCCTCCATGAGGTCTGTAAGCATGGAGTTTGCATGTTCTCTCTGTGCTTGGTGCGTTTCCTCCACATACTCCGGTTTCCACCATCACAGTCCAAAGACATGGCGATTAGGCTAATTGGCGGTCGTAAAAATGGGAATAAATACAATGGTTACTACTGGCCTTCACGGTCCCTTGTTCGACTACAAAGGTCCTAGATGGATGGAAGGATGGAATGTTTTAAATGAAAGAATACCATTAGATAGTACATTAACCGTGAGATTAAGATTTTAAATGTTTTGTGTTTTTTAAATGATTTTTTTTTTATACATTTTAACCCTAAAACGACAGAGCCAGATTAATTTACAATTGACAACCACAGCAAACATTTAGACACAAACATTTTGTTACTATGTGTTCATGGAAAAGACATAAGGCAAGACCAGTGAAAGAGAACATAAAATAAAAAAAGGAAATTAAAAAATTAAGAAAAGAAGTAGGGTCTTAATTGTTTTCAAGTATTGTTCTTATATCTGCCTCTATACTTCAGATTCGTTCTGTTAATCAAATGTAAGGGAGAATGTATGTGTTTGTTTTAAAAAAATATATGTTGTGCAGAAGGTACATCCGTATAATTTGTTAAAATATTTGGTTAAACATGCTAAAAGTGACAACCAACGTTTCACTGAAACTCCGGCGCTTCCTCGAAGACTACAACAGTGTGATTGGTGGCAGTGACACAGACCGCCATTTTGATTGGCTGTGCTGCCTCAACGCTTCAGCAATCGCTGTGTCTCTTACTGAGCTTCTGAACGAACACGAAACAGGCGACATTTTGGCTCTGTAACACACTAACGGCGGGACTAATTAACCGATCTATTTTGATCCTTACTGGAAATGTAGCTCGTTTTGTTTTTCTGTTGGTAACCGGAGCAAGTAATTTAGCGCCTGCGCGGAGTATTAGGCTTTTTTTTGTATTAATACAGTGTGCATATGTGTATGCGCTACTGTTAGTTTCGTAATGCAGAGCAACAAACTTGTGTTTGTTAAATGACTCGGTGAGAATGGAGGGGTCCGATGACGAGCGGTCGAGTTGTGAAGGCGAGTACGCGCTGAAAGAAGTGAAGGGAGAAAACAGGGAGGATGGCGCCGCCGTGGGAGCCGCGTCTTCGTTTGCCTTCTCGGGTATTGACAACCTGAGCGTTTTGCTTCAACGAAGCAGGCAGTCTGCGCAGAAAAGCCTCCGCTACCTGCACTCTTTATGGACTCCGGACGCGTTACTTCAGGCCGAACCGGCTGGAGGAAAAATGACCGTGAGCAGAGCCAGGAGACTGGGGAGAGTCCGGAGAAACCTGGGACCTATAGGCAAAGATCTTTACGGTATGGTGAGGGGTTAATGTAATTATCTGCTTTGTCAGGAATGCACGGAATTCGGTTGCTTTACTTATGTACTTTCACTACAGTGTTCTATACTGTAATGGAGTGCGATTGCTATTCGACCTGTAACACACGGCTATAAAGAGAAGTTCTGTTGATCATGCAAAACATCTCTGCCTAATCACTGATGTGTATCTCCAGCACAGTGATCCTTATTGTTTCCTTTAACCCCTTCTGCTCCCCTTTCAGCTGTGAAGAGGCTCAGAGAGGCAGCCAACGGCAACGACATTGACACTGGTAGGGAGTACAGACAATAACCTGACCACTCTTCTTATCAGCCCTTAAAAAATATGAAGCACCTTTTAATATGTCTATTTTTTGTTTTTAAGTTCGTAGGTTATTGCAGGATGGTGTTGATCCCTGCGCTGCGGATGACAAGGGAAGAACTGCTTTACATTTCTCCTCCTGCAATGGCAATGAGAGTATTGGTAAGCCCCTGGTGGTTTAACAGACTTCAAATACTCCCCACGGTTTAATTCTTCTTTCATTAATATCGATAATGCCCCTTTTTGTTGTTCTTTCCTGCTCTATGATTTTGCATCAATATAGTTCAGCTTTTGCTAAGCCACGGTGCTGATCCAAACCAGCGAGACAGCCTTGGGAACACTCCTCTTCATCTTGGTAAGGGAGTTCCTTAATGATAAACCTGGGTTTTACTTGGCTGTATTTACTTGGCTATCATTAGACACATGTATACAGTTTACAGTTTGAATCCTGTTGCAAATAGTTTTACAACCTCAAAGTTCATGCAAGCAGCTTAAAATCATCTAATTAAAAAAAAGATTTTTTTATACAGGCTGTAAAATAATGAAAAATTTGGTTGTCTGTTGATCAGCACTCGGATCCATCTAAATCAATATGGTGGAAATTACACAAACTTTACAGCCTTTGCCATGGTCTGAAAATCTGTTCTCTTGGATAATTCTACTAGAAAGAAAAATAAAGAACAAAGACTATTAAGTCATTAGAGTTTATGAAACTTTAATGAACCCAGGAATGTTTTAATTTGATTTGTGTAGTTTAAATGTATACCTGTTTTATATTGTTTCTACAGCTGCCTGTACCAACCATGTGCCTGTAATCACTACCTTACTGAGAGGAGGTAAGATAGAATTATGATAAAAGGTTTTAAGTGTACAGCAAGCAATTTAAAACGTCTCCTATACATAAACTCAAAAGTATCTCATTACTTACACACACTAGAGGACCAATGAAGTTTTAACATTATAAATGTATTTTAGGTGCTCGTGTAGATGCACTAGACCGTGCTGGAAGAACCCCTCTGCACCTTGCACGCTCGAAGCTGAACATATTACAGGAAGGAGAGTCCCGTAGCTTGGAAACCTTACGAGGAGAAGTCATCCAGGTTATTACGTCTTAATAACCCACCTGCCATCAGAGATGACATTTTCTTGCTCTCTGGCATTTAGATTTGAATATTTTTAATTTATTGGTATCACGCTTTTATCAACAGAGCAGGTTTACAGCAATATAAATTACATACGTATACATGTACTGTATAGCTATATTGGTTTAACTCTGATGAACAAGCCAGAGGTGACAGTGAAAAATAAGACTGAGGAAATGGGATGACCTGAGGATGAAAGTATGAGGGATGACTAAAAGCAAACCCATCCTTGTTGTTGGATGTTCAATTAGTACAATTAGGTAAAAGATTTAATTCAGTTAAAATAAAGTTCAGTTTGTTAAGGTTCACTGATGAAGACCTGGACACAGAACTGTTCATGGCAATTTCAATCCTAACCCTATCAAAGCAATTGCAGTAATAAGCCGTCAGAGCAAAAAAATAAATAAAAAATCAAACTACAGGGTGGGCCATTTGTATGGATACACCTTAATAAAATGGAAATGGTTGGTGATATTAACTTCCTGTTTGTGGCACATTAGTACAGTATATGTGAGGGGGAAAACTTTTCAACATGGGTGGTGACCATGGTGGCCATTTTGAATCCAATTTTTGTTTTTTCAATAGGAAAAGGGTCATGTGACACATCAAACTTATTGGGAATTTCACAAGAAAAACGATTGTGTGCTTGGTTTTAACGTAACTTTATTCTTTCATGAGTTATTTACAAGTTTCTGACCACTTATAAAGCAGTTATTAGCAGTTTACATACTAATCACACGTGAGGAGCGTATAGAAATTGTGTGTTGATGTCTGATGAATGCAGTAACCAGGTCATTGCAGCAGATTTCAATGCAAGACACCCTACGAGACCACCCATCTCCCATGCTAAAGTTAGCAAACTGCTAATAACTGCTTTATAAGTGGTCAGAAACTTGTAAATAACTCATGAAAGAATAAAGTTACGTTAAAACCAAGAACACCATTGTTTTTCTTGTGAAATTTCCAATTAGTTTGATGTGTCACATGACCCTCTTCCTATTGAAAATACAAAAGTTGGATCCAAAATAGCCACCATGGTCACCACCCATCTTGAAAAGTTTTCCCCCTCACATATACTGATGTGCCAAACAGGAAGTTAATATCACCCACCATTCCCATTTTATTAAGGTGTATCCATATAAATGGCCCACCCTGTATATCAAAGCCATCTTTATGCTTTTTAAGTGGAGCTGTCCTTAGTAGTCTCATGTATCTTTAGGCAGACAATACTGGGCCATCCACATGAACAGTGAACAGTCTTCAAGTAATAAGAACTCCAACCAGAAGTAGGGCATCAGGATGGATCAGGCAGGTCCAGAGGGCAAATAATAAAATATGCAACTCTTTGCGAGAAAAGCAAATGATAAGAATCTTTTGTTTTACCTGGTCCAGCTGGTTTTAGGTGATCTGCACTCCTGAGCACTTTACTAGAAACACCAGCCAATTATGTGGCAGCATTGCAGTGCATAAAATTATGCGGATATGGGCCAGCAGCTCATGGGGTAATGTTCATATCAGTCATCGAATGGGGAGGAAGATGTAAACTTGGTTATTTTGACAGTGACATAGTTGCTGGTGCCAGCCTGGTTTAAATATATCTAAAACTGCTAACCTTTTGGGTTTTTTATACACACCATTCTCTAGTATTTAATGAGAATGGTGCAATAATTAAAAGCACACCCTTGGGATGTGGTAGAATAGAAGATCTGCAGCATGAAGTTGCATCTGAAAAACCAACCACTCAATCCACGCCTTGAAAAATTGGGGCTGTTTAGAAGCAAATACTGGACTCAGTATAGTGTTCATAATGAAGTGATCAGTGAGTGTAGATTTCAGATCAGTTGCTACACAGGACCAGATGGCTCTCATGGCATGGAACAGGGCATAGCCATAATAACAGATTTCATGCGAAAGCATTTGTAATTGCACCAACACAGGTTTTTAGGTAGTGTGCTAGCATTTAATATGTACATTAATGTTTTAAAATAGAGCAGCTCATTAAAAGGGAACGCTGAACAGTAGTATTTGTGACCCCGGTTAACACAATGATCATGATTAACACAAAACCTTAACCACTGAACTAGTACAGTCATATTTATTATTTGTATAATCACCAGAAACAAAACGGTGAAAAGTTTTATATTGAAAGACATCAAGGCATTTAAAATGGTTTAAAATATAATTAATTCATTTAATTTTATTATGGGTCACAAGACTAACATCTTTCATGTTTCCTGAAATGTTTTGTTTCTTGTAGATCATTCAGATGCTGCGTGAATATCTAAACGTGATGGGGCACAATGAAGATCGCCAAAGGCTGGAGCATATTTCTACCCAGCTACAACACACCTGCACTAAAGAACAGGTAATAATCATTGCTAGGATTTTGTTCTATCACTTTACAGAATTTATAGGATCGTGTTTTGTTAATCAGGTTGTCAAGAAATAAAAATGAAGTAAAAGATATTTAATGAAGTTTGAAGTCTTGCAGTTGTTTGTATCATCACTTATCATGTCCACAATATCATATTATTATCATATTATTATCATAGTATGATTATCAATATATAACATATGGCAATAAATGTGTATTAAAATATTTATACAAGCTTTTCTTTTTCTAAAGCGTGTGTATTCAGGATTTTTTTTGCCTGTATTTAATTTGGTACATATAATGTTTGCAAACAGATACATACTGTAAGAACATGTGGCAGAACTGTGTAACGTACAGTATAGTTTTACAAACTTGTAATTGTCATTAGTATCTTAACTGTCGTCATGAAGGCCAGATAGTAGAATGAATTATCTTGGTGTACCGTGCTGCGGAATACTTTAGCCAATCTTATATAATCCTGTGCTTGTGTTTCTGTACTATAGGTGGATGAGGTTACTGACTTACTGGCCAGCTTTACATCTTTAAGTATACAAATGCAGAATATGGGAGACAGGTAGAGAAGAAGTTCCATTGAGGTTTACAGAAGGCTGGATGGAGAAAAAGGACCTGAGATATTTATTAACACATGACACACGTTGTATGATTTAATCATTTTGTCAATTGTACAAACTGTATTACTAAATTAATGGCCTTCAGACAGACATTCTTGCTATTTGTATGGCTTCTTGTTTTTGTGTTGTCTGTATATCTTGTTCAGTCATTACTGTTCACTGTTTGATGTTGAAAATGAATCAGACAATAACAATAAAAATATATGTCCAAATATTGGTTTACAGTCGATTCTTATGTTTTTTCTTTAAAAAAAAAAATATAATTATATTTGCACTGTACAATAACATGCCATGAATGCAAAGCCTGAAGGTGAGCATGTGTGAGGCTGAGAGCTGGTTTTCCTGTCAGACTCGAGCTGCTGTTGAGTGTAGACCCTCCTCTCAGCTCCCGCTTTGTTGTGGACTCAAATCAAAGATGGCGGCTGGCGCCGTTTAAACCCGGCCATCAGCGAAGGTAATTTTAGCATTTATTTCCACATAGGTCAGGTTTCTCCTCCTCATAAAACCTTTGCGCTTTGCATAATTTCTAGTCGCTGCGATAAAGAGGTAAAATGCACGGTGCAATAGTGGCTTACTGAATCCTAACGTATTTTCCGGCCTGTATGAAATGAAAGCCGCGGGCTGTCGTCGGTGAAACAGCCGGCTCTCTGTAGCCCGTCCTGGGCTGTCGGATTCTGTGCACTTCAAACAAGGGGAAAGTCGGACCCCGGTGGAGCCAAGGGGGTGTGTTTGTGTATCTTTTCGAAAGGAGGCGGGAAATGGCCACTCGATTAACGACGGAACATCAGCTCGCCTTTTAATTTCAGCGGAAACAGTTTCCGTGTGACGAGACATTAAGCGGCAGGCGATTCGTTCTTTTATTTTTACGGCGCGATTAAAAAAACTCCGCTACATTCCCATCCTCAGCGTCTCCGCCATGTCCATGTTCACCTGACAGATACAGTGGCAGCACTCTCCCAGTATTAATCTCTGTAATTAGCAAAGTTAGACTAGTCTATATCATATAATAGACTCGGACTGGGGGGGAAAACCCTCTAACAGTTCAAGTGTGAAGTTTTTTTTTTTGTCCCGCCTAACTTCCACACACACACACACACACACACACAACACGAATATTACAGATACGTGTAATTAAAACTGCTAGAACTTATGAAAATGAAAGTAAGCAGCAATTATTACACGTGTACATCTTTGTTAACAGAAGTCTATACACTTTTCAAAAGAAAATAAAAAACGTTAGGGACACCAGCTGGGTCTCCTGCCAGGAACCAGTTTATTTCTGAGGCAGTTTTTGTTACAGCCTGTGAAATATTTTCTACCTTTCTCATCTTTATAACATAACTGAAAACATGCTTCTTTATTTGTCATGGCTCTAACCTGCGAATGGCATTTTAATACTTTCTTATTCTGAATTCTGTAAAGAATGTTTAAGATTTCCTCAGAAAGTTTACTGCACACACATTTTGTCTTTTAAGCCGTTTGATTATGACATGAATGATGATGCTCATTCCCGGTTCATTTCTGTCTCAGTAGACTGATGAAACCAAGTCAGTGACTGAAAGCTGATCATGGAATTTGAGGAGATAAAACGGAAAGGTGTAATGG